>NW_019245571.1:45862-49707 GCF_002742605.1 Olea europaea var. sylvestris
TTTTTTTTAACTGCTCATTTTGGGGAAAAAATACTATTCTATCTCTTTTCATTTTCAAAAAATGGGGTCAAACGAGGGCCTTTTAGTCATAATTGATTAAAATTTAATCAATGTTAATAATTAATTTTAATTATATATTTTATGTATTCATCAATTTTTTGATTATATATTTCATCAATTTTTATGAAAATATATTAAATAATAATTTTTATCTAAATCAACTAAGGCATAATTTCTAAGGTCAATTCACAAATTGTAATCTTGCAAATGCCACGTAGTAACATCAAGAGCATGATAAATTGGTCATGAAAACTCTAGATTATAAAGAACCAATTACACACCTTTCCGTATGGGTTTCGTAATCTCACATATATTATCAGCAATACAGCTGTTCCATTGCTGTGAATTCACAAATAAGAATTTGTTTTGTTTGTATTGGCGTTTGAAAGTTTGTAGGAGCTCTCGTTCACATGATATATGATTGGAAATATGCATAACAAGATGCTTTGTCACTTTAAATTATCTCCATTTTGAGGTGATATTAGAATAGACCTGAACTTTATGTAATAGAAGTTATGAGTTATCTAGTCGTTGTATGTATTAATAATAATCAAGTCAGTCGCTTTCTCAACTTTAAGTTGATGGATGATTTAATGTTTATCGACTAGATACGTGTGTCCTTTCCAAATTTGCATACAAAGTTATATTGATAAGGATTATTTAAATAATATATATATATTTTTAACTTGAGAGTCAATAAATTTTTCGCATAGCCAATAAGTTTATATTTATATCTTGAAATTTGTCTAGGCGAGTATAAAAGTTTGGTCGTTTCTAAGTTTTATAAGCTATTGGATACGATATTTTGAGTAATGATACGTAGTAATTGTCTATTTACAATTGCTTAATAAAATGTTGAATCATCTTGTTCTTTTTGGGTAATTAGGATATGTAACATGACTCATTTTGATATTATTTAAAATAATAATTTTGATCGTTACAATATCTTTTTTTATTTTGACGTAATAGTCTATTTGATTTGATTAGACAAGTATAAATTGTCGTAGTCTTCATTTCTCTCTTATCATCTCCTACTGAGCCTAATAAAGGACAGCCGTGAAAATTCAAGACACAAGCTTCATTTCTCTCTTATCTCCACCTTCTGAACCCCTCGTTCGCAATCTTTGCGTGACTGAGCGTGAATCCATGGACGGCTCAAAACTCCATGTAGCTATTCTTGTAAGCCCAGGAATGGGACACCTCATCCCTGTCCTCGTTCTGGCCAACCGCTTAGCCACCCACCACCGCGTTAAAGTCACAGTTCTCGTAGTCACGACTGTTTTTTCGCCGCCGGAATGTCAGCTGCTCAAACTCCCCGACGAGCAAAACCCCGTTGATATAATCGAACTGCCTCCTGTGGACATTTCACACCTTGTAAAACCCGATACCAAAGTAGGGACACAACTGTGCATGATGGTACGAGAGGCGTTGCGGGGCTTCCGGTCCGCCATCTCCGCCATGTACCACCGTCCTGACGCCCTTATCGTGGACCTTTTCTGCACTGAAGCTCTTCCTATCGCGGCTGAGTTCAACATGGCGAAGTATGTGTATGTGCCCACGACAGCATGGTTTACTGCCCTCACTCTATACTGTCCGGTTCTTGATAAAGAAATCGATGGACAGTATGTTGATCAAGAAGATTTGTTAAAAATTCCTGGCTGCAAACCGGTTCGACCAGAGGACGTGGTCGATCCCATGCTGGACCGGAACGATCAACATTACTACGAGTATGTGAGCATGGGGAATCGGATTCCACAATATGATGGGATCCTGCTGAATACATGGGAAGATTTGGACTCCATAACTCTGAAAGCTTTCAAGGAAAATGAAATCTGGAGGTCGATGGTGAAGATCCCGGTTTATCCCATCGGTCCACTGAGGAGACCGGCCCAACCGGACGGTTCAAAGAGTGCAGTAATTGAATGGTTAGACAAACAGCCTAATGAATCAGTAATATTTGTTTCATTTGGAAGTGGTGGGATGCTTTCGGCTCAGCAAATTACAGAGCTGGCTATTGGTTTAGAATTGAGTGAACAGAGATTTATTTGGGTGGTGCGCCCACCCATGAAAGGTGCAGCTGACGATGCATTTTTCACCACAAAAACTGTTTATTCAGACGGTACTTCGCACTACTTGCCTGAAGGATTTTTGACCAGGACCGAAAGCTTAGGACTAGTGGTCCCAACGTGGGCCCAGCAAGTGGAGATCCTCGACCACCCTTCAGTGGGAGGATTTATGTCGCATTGTGGGTGGAACTCGACTATAGAAAGCATATGTAGTTGTGTACCAATGATTGCATGGCCACTCTACGCCGAGCAAAGACTCAACGCCACCTATCTTGTGGAGGAGCTTGGAATTGCTGTCAGGCCTCGGGTGCTGCCTACCAAAGAAGTGGTGGCGCGTGAAGAAATAGAGAATATGTTGAGGACGTTGATGGATGAAAAAGAAGGCAAGAAAATGAGAGAAAATGTGAAAAAACTGAAAATCAGTGCGGAAAATGCTTTAAGGAAAGGAGGCTCGTCGTACAATTCAATGTTGGAGATGCTCAAACATGTTACTACAAACCTTAAAGCCTCAGAACACTGTTAGTTTACTGATCCATCCCCATTGCCGCGCAATCTATCTGTATGAATAATAAATGTGTTAAATAGGGAAACACGGGGCCATTGTCCATGCATGGATTGTTATTGTTTACTACTGTATATGTACAATTACAGTGTATGTTACGTGCACAATGATATCTTGGTCCAAGGTAGGTTAATTTACACTTCATCAATTGCATTTGTTTTACTAAGAGATTCTTGGCGAGCATCGACCAACCTCTCCGGTGTCACAAGGTAACCATTCATTTCACTTTCGTGAACAAACTCGGGTACTTTATGTAATGACTTTAAGCTAGTTGCAATATCAAGCCAGGCTGAAACTTGGGAGAAACATTGTACAATTGATAATTTTTTACTCTTGAATCTTTTTCATCACCATTAAAGATACAGTGGCATATAAAGATATGAAAATGAAAATGAATCATACGATTTTTATAATGTCAGTATTTCTTAAGTCGAAAAATACAGTATGGCATACTATGCGATCGCACAATACCTATACATCCTTATGCACAAAGATACTCAAATTGGTCGTTCTGATCCGTTGAATAGGTGGTTCATATTCTTGTATATGGAGAGCTAGTTGATGGAGCGGACGGGACGGGTCGATAACTCCAAGGTAGACTCGTCCCTTCTCTGGTTGTTCAAGCCCCATTGTTGTATCTTTATCCTCGTCTATGATGACTATAATCATTGCGGAGAGTGATTCCCAAGAAGCTTTTGTGTCTTATCTGTAAGAATTTTTATTTAAAGATGGGTTTGTATGTGTGAACAATTGTGTGTTAAATTATAGGCTATCGAATTCGGTTGAGCCCAATTAAAGTGATCTAATAAGGTTTTGATTTTGGGTTTTAATGTATCCAATTAAAGTATGAATTTACATATGTGTAGAGATCGGGCCCAAGTCCTAATTCTATGATGGGCCGAATTAGGTCAAAGGGCATCCCCTATATAAATAGGTTATGGTCCCCAGATCACATGCAACGTCTTATTCATTCTCTACTGCATCCCATCACAAAAAGGAAAAGGAGACTGCGTGTAGATTTGGAAAACCATACCGCGAAATTCATATTGCATCAACCATGTCAGATTCAAGTAAGCTTCCGCTTTAATTCTTATATTTCTTGATGATTTAACATGAAAGATCCAGTAATTTAAAGTATTAAATTATCCAACAAGTGG
>NW_019245571.1:55512-73961 GCF_002742605.1 Olea europaea var. sylvestris
AGAGGAAAAGGAGACTGCGTGTAGATTTGGAAGGCCATACCGCGAAATTCATATTGCATCAACCATGTCAGATTCAGGTATGCTACCTCTTTAATTCTTATATTTCTTGATCATTTAACATGAAAGATCCAGTAATTTAAAGTATTAAATTATCCAACATTATCATCATCATGATATGCAAAATCTTCTTTCACAGACATTGGAAGGCTGTAAAAGAACACTTGGATATCTAAAAGGAACAATTGATACAGGTTACCATTAAGAAGACCAGATAACCAGTACATTATAGGATTTTTAGATTTGATTGGCCATTGGATCGAGAAGATAGGATGTCGACTTGGGCCTATTGTGTTAGTCTTGTGGAGCTTAAAGAAATAACCGACAGTCTCGAAATCAGTAACAGATTTTAGGGAATCGAAGCTCGACTTGTGCAACTACAGAATTCCTGTGGGTTCAAAGCTTATTAAGGGAGCTTAATGGTTTTACAAGAGGGCTTTATACACAATGGGTCAAATATAGTGAGTCACATTTTGTAATGCAATCAACACATATAGGTGGATAAAGTTTAATGTTTATGTTGATACGATTGTATTGTTCTTATTATGATTTGTTAAGATTCGAAAAATAAAGACAATTATGTTAGTGATAATGTTATTAATAGCCTCGTTTGGCTCCCATTTTTTTGAAATGAAAATAGGTAGAATAATATTATTTTGAAAAGTAATTAGTTGAAAAAAAAAAAGAAAAGTTTTCGTTTTACATGTAATATTATTTTGGAAAAATTTCATGAGTAAGATTTTAAGTATCACACATTTGAAAATTAAGAAAACAAATTTCAAACTTCAAAAATCAGATTTTTATTGAAATTTATATATGATTTAATTAATTAATTATTATATTAATTGAATATATTTAAGTCACAGATTTGTACAATTTGATCACAGATTAACGATTTAGTTAGTTACTTATTATTATTATTATTTTTTATCACAAATCAGAAATTTTATATCACAAATTATTTTACGATCACAATTCGAAAAATTTATAAGTTCCAATTTATTTATTGGTCACAAATCAAAAAATTTATAAGTCACGATTTATTTATTGATCACAAATCACGAATATTATAAGTCACAACTTCTTATACAGTCACAAGTTATCAGATTGTCGGTCACAGATTAAAAATTTTTTAGGTCACGCATTATTTCTTGATCCCAATTTATATTTTTTATTGATCACAGATTAACTAATTTAATGATTACAGTCAACCAAATAATTCGTGACTACCACCTGACATTTGCGACCACCATCTCACCACTATTTCCAACACCACCATCACTACCGTCGTTGCCAGAACCACCACCACCATCGCACCCACAGTACCACAACTCAATCACCACACCACCATCGCACCCACAACACCACAACTGCACCCACAACAACACAACTGCACATACACCGCCACAGTCGCCAAAACCAACATCCCTCGACACCACCACCACCACAATGGTCACAACCACAAATTGGGACTATTGCAGCCACGTCACCATCATCAACAACACAACTGCACCTACAACAAACACAACCACACACACATTGCCACTGTCGCCAAAACCACAACCACCATCCCACGACAACAACATCACAGTCACCAAAACCACAACCACCACCATCCATCGACAACACCACCATGACGGTTACAAGACAACACTACCACGACAGTCACAACCACAGATTGATACCCTAATTTCTCTAAGGTTGCATTGCCTCGACTGAGATGATGCACCGCTTGGAACATGGAGAAAACACCACGGCTGTCACAACTTGACTATTACAGCTCGTTACCAACACCAGTCGGCCAATACCCAAACTTAATTTCCTCAAACAGGAGCACTGGTACCTACTGCGAACAATATGGGTCGCACGGCTTCTTCATGGAACCTAACAGCGCCGCCAACCACGCACACACCTTCGACATGTTTCTTGCTGGAGAAAAGCTGGATCAGCAATGATGGTGAGCTGTCGGTCTGATCTGCAATGACGGTGTGGAGAAAGGGAAAAATGAGAGAGAGAGAAGAGGAAGATGGGTTTTGGAAATGGGATAGGATGATTTGGGGATTAATTAATTTTTATTCATATTAATTATTTAATAAAAATTTCTGATTTTTGAAATTGCGAACTTCACATATGATTTATGAAGTGGAATCTTTAAAAGTATTAGTTTATGTAATTTCCACTATTATTTTATAGAAAATTGTGTGATTGAAAATAAGAGAGAGGGAAATGAAATTATATTTAATGGGGCCAAATGGGGCTAAGTAAATACGCCTCTAGTACAGTTGTATATTGTAATGGCAAATAAAGATTCGTCCCAAGATTAAGGCAGAATTAGTATTGACATAAGATAATTGATGCTTCCAATTTGCATTTGATTCGAGATTGTGTCGTCGGTTAATTAGATTCCACTTTGTATCTCATCCGTTTGCCGTTCTTTTGATCTCAATCTCTCCACCAATAATAAACGACAAAAATAATAAAATATTACACCTGGTCAAATACACCGTGTATACTAGAATTGAATAATGCTTGTGTACCACAAAGTTTGTGACAGAGAGTGATAGAATATATGTTGGCATAATGTTATTTAATAATTGATGCTACCAAAAATCGTACCTTGCAGATCTCGAGAATGAGGACTGATAACAAGCATGAACGCGGTCTTCCGGTACTTGAAACAAAGGCAACGAGATGTGTTCTCATCGCTCCTCCGATACTTAAGTCAGAAAGAGGATTGAAAAGAAATGTGTGCTGAAAATTATGTGAAGAACATACCTGATTAATAGGTTATGGGTCTATATTTAAAGTGGTAGATTGTTACTCTCTTATTAGGACTGAACTGCCCGTATGTTCATATCTGGTAGAGTCCTAAAATCACGAGACTAATTATGTTTGAGATAAGAGTCCTCGGGAGATATAGACTTCTGTTGGATAAACATCTGTACCTTGAGGTCATCTTAGAGAACTATAACCCGAGAACCAATCCTCGAGGATGCTAACAAGCGAGTCTCATAATAGCGTGAAGCAAGTCCCCAAGATAATGTTCTTGAGGGCCCACATACCTCAAGGACATCATGCCAGGAAAATAAAGGGAAAACATGCATGAGTCCTCCGGTAAGATGCTCCTCGAGCAATCAATATTGGTAATATCAATGACAAAGTTGATTGTATTTTACACAATTCAATGATAAGTTGTCATGTAGCATTATATTAAAAAATTATATCAATCTTATGTTTTTGTAACACGATTGAAAACAAAATAGAAAACTATTAACATAAAAATAAGTCGCATTTTCTACAAGGTGAGTTTCGAGAAAATGAAAGTCGTTTCCACCCACTAAATATCTCATATTGAAGCATACCTATAAATCTCGACCCGATTGGTTGAACCGGAAAATTGGTGACCTGAGCATATTAATTTAATATAAATGTACCTAACTCGGTCAAAAACCAACGATTTAACTGGCCTGTTTAACCAGTTTGACTAAACTGGATTTTGAAATCCTCATTCAAAATTTTGGATTCAAGGGAATTAAACCTGAACCTCTAAAGAAAATAATGGGTTCCTCATCGCTGGAACAACAAGTGCTTTGTTATTATTTATTTTCTAAATTTTTTTAAAACTTTGGTCAACTTTTACTTTATTGTAAACCGTGAAAAATAACTTTAAAACTTCCATTTTTTCTTAAAAAAAGATCATACTTGGGACACATAATGACACCGGTGTCCGTACCAAGTAGATTAATCCTCTAAAAATTGTCCTTTATATATATGTTTTGGTAGATTTTTTTGCACTGACCGGTAATCCGAGATCCAATCCCTTGTGCGGGTCGAATCTCATAACTATGCACTGAAGAGTTACCATTAATCACAATTTTAATTAATTACTATATAAGGGTGTGCAGAAAGATTCTATAGAAGCAGAATTTTTCATTTACGCTGCTAATCGCAATTAGAGAGAGATATATATATATATATATATATATATATATTTGAGAAGAATGGCGGAAGAAACACTGGTTGCTCTGAGGTCTCTAATGACCTCTCACTCTCCCAAACTCGATGCTCTTGTCGTTCCCTCGGAAGATTATCATCAGGTCAGTCTCCTGTATTTGGCTGTGTAGGTATTTACTGTAATTCAGATGCTGCGGTTTTACAATTGTGTTACTTGAGTTGTTAAAGCGTCTCTTTATGTGTTTATGTGATTTGGCCACTGGTGTTGAGTGGGTTTGATAATTCATATAATCGGTGGATGTTGATTTGGCAGAGTGAGTATGTATCTGCGCGGGACAAAAGGCGCGAATTTGTATCTGGATTCACCGGCAGTGCGGGTTTGTTTCTAGTTTACTAATTTAATCTTCACAGATTTTAATGACTCTAGAAATGCATTTTACAACACATGACAAAGTTTTGATTTTTTTTTTTTTTGAACTTTCGCAAGAGCGCATTCAGTTTTTGCGGCATTAAGGTGTTTACTTTTAATAAGGACAATCACTTGAAATTTATTTACTAGAGTAATTTTTTATCACGTGAACGATTGGTTGGTTAGAATTTAATTCTGAGGTATAGACCGCAGCAACTTTGAAAAGATTATCTGAGGTTGTGCAACGATATCATCTAATCATTATCCTTATGGCAAATGTCTTGGCATATCCTTGGATTTGACCAAAATGAATTGCAGTTTTGGCACATTAATAACAGCGGTTGGCGTTAGAATTGTCATATGCACAATCCCTTCTGGTGTGCCTTTTTATCCCTCTTTTCGTTGTCATTGACCTAGTTGATTTTAACTAAGTCTCAACATTTGGATTTCATGTAGGCTTGGCGCTTATAACGGCAAAGGAAGCATTACTGTGGACGGATGGAAGGTACTTTTTCCAGGCATCACAACAGCTTAGTGACCAGTGGAAGCTAATGCGCATGGGGGAAGACCCAGCTGTTGATATTTGGATGGCAAATGTGAGTCACTTCACAGTTTTTGTGTAATCCATATTCTGCTATTTGTGGGCTCGGCTCAATACGTATTCTCCTTATGAAAGAAGCTGTAATGGATTTATCTTACTATTTCAACCAATTTTTTATTGTAATTTTTCTGTACTAGAATCTCCCAAAAGCTGCAGCTATTGGTGTTGACCCCTGGTGTATATCAGTTGACACTGCACAGAAATGGGAGCGTGCTTTCTCTAAGAAACAGCAGAAGTTGGTTCAGACATCCACAAACCTGGTAGATGAAGTTTGGATAAGTAGACCTCTGCTGGAAATTAATCCTGTTATTGTCCATCCACCTGAATTTTCTGGTAGTTCTGTACAAGAAAAGTTGAAGGATTTGAGGGAAAAGCTTGTTCAGGAAAAAGCTCGTGCTATCATAATAACTGCTCTTGATGAGGTGAGTTTATGACATCCAACTCATATCCTGTGTCAAGTTAAGACCCAAATGCTTTTGAGTTTCTTTGCTAATTTAACACTATCAACATTTCAGGTTGCTTGGTTGTATAATATTCGTGGAACTGATGTTTCCTACAGCCCCGTTGTTCATGCGTATGCTATAGTAACTCTAGCTGCTGCTTTCTTTTACGTGGACACAAGAAAGATATCTTCGGAGGTTAGTTTAAGAATAGTTTAAGCAAATAAGCTCTTTTTGTATGTGTTGGTTTTTTTAATCCGAATTCAAATGATTTGCAGACAAGTTTTTATATGGAGAAAAATGGAATTGAAGTGCGGGATTACGGTGCTGTAATTTCAGATGTGATCTTACTTGCATCTGACCAGCTTACTCCTTCCAGTTCAGTCAACAAAGCAGAACATGACATTCCAAATAAAATAGATCGCAATTCTCGGGATGCTGGGAATGATAACATTGAAGACGGGAGTAATAATAACCTTGTATGGGTTGATGGTACATGCTGCTTTGCTTTGTATTCAAAATTGAATGTGGATAAGGTTCTCATGCAGCCATCACCTTTAGGCCTTGCCAAAGCCCTAAAGGTAGTGCATTCTATCTTAAACACCACTCACCTATACATGGAATTTCCATTTTATTTTTCTCTTTTTTCGTTTATTTTTGAGTAAGTTTGTGAATGAAACCTGTACTGAAGGTAGTGTTATTGTCAATTGACAGAGTTTATTGGGAATATTATTTTGAGAACCTAATATTTGAAAATTCCTTGTAAATGCACGTGGGTTATTGGAGCTGGATTCAAGTTGCTGTTACTGTGTATAACTTACCTAAGATATTTATTTTCATTGTTGAGAAATATATTATATCCCTGAGTTGCTGTGACTTATATATTGTTGCTTAAGTTATGCCTGAATCTTAGGACCTAATTATATTTTGCCTTTATTGACATTTCTGTAGTTTAGAGACTTATTATTTTGACTGTCATGTGTTGCCTCAGTTATGATGCGGTTAGTGGTAATTGCATCAATTATAGACTCAAAATTCTTTCCTGATAATGTTTTTCTCCATCTCTCTTTTGGTTTGTAAATTGAATGGAAGCATCAATCACGAGATCTGAAAAATATATGTGGCAGCCGGTGATGGGATTTTTCCTCAATGGGGGAAAAGGCTAATGCAAGTCATATCCACATATTATACCTGACACATCTTCCTACTGCATGCCTATCCTATACTTTTACCATTAGAAATATATTTTCATTCAGCATTTGTAATATCTCACATCATGACATCGCCAAGCAATATAATTCATATCTTTCTAAGAATTGGAATGCGTACATGTATTCTCTAAATGAAATATCATTGTTGTTGAAAATACATTCGCAACTCTTTACACAATATTTATTTTACATGTGCATTCAATTTACTTAGAAAAATGTAGTAATTTAAGATAACCAAGAGATACAAAATGATCATACTTTTAAATACAAGTAGTTCTTACTTTGATCAATGCTTTTGAAATTATTGAAACTAATTACATTATTTTATAAGCTTCTTCTGTCATGTGGTTTTCCTGATTCTATCTTAGGCACCTCAATTATCTAGTTGTGTTTTTCATGAAGTTTAAAATATGCCTGTACATTTATTATCTTCTTTGAATTTTGAACGAAACTCTGCTATGACCCTCTTAATATATGATTAGATTTTATTAACATGCAAAGGAAAATATGGAGCATCAGGGAGTATATGAAAGAAGAGAATATAGCATGTAAAAAAAATGACGGTACAGATATTGTTGTTTGATTTCATGGCAATGCGGCTGGAAAGTATTTTGCTCCTAGAACTTTAGTGAAGAAATCATAGGCCTCGCGTTATTACCAGGGTATGAAAGATTTCTCAGCAGTATATAGTTAATATCTGACAGGAAAAAATGCAATGTGTCCACAGGCCGTAGTACTTTTTTCACGCTTCATAGTCCATTTGGAATTTTCGGTAATTTTCTTTTTGGAGATGTCATTTTTTCTTTATTTCTTTTTCCTATGTGCATATGTGGGACATGCTGGCTTATCTTCATTTTCTTTCTTGATATATAATTGATGTTTCATATGTGATTATTGATATAGGGGTCAGACGTATAGTGAAACTATCTTATAAATTATTCCATGGATTATTACCAGGCTCTTGAGCATGCTTTTAGAGTAACTTTGTGCTTATTGAGTGGCTGGCATATTATTTTCAGAATCCTGTTGAGATGGAAGGATTGAAGAATGCACACATTCGGGATGGTGCAGCTGTTGTGCAGTATCTTGTTTGGCTGGACAAGCAGGTATATATAAATGTGCAAGAGATTTGGATATAATAATTTTTATTTTATTTTTTAAATTATGGAATCGAAATCAATGTAAACACTAGCACCTGTGTAGTGATTCATTCTTCTTTTACTATTCTCTTAGTCTGTATAGCAAAAGGCATAGTTCTAATATTGCGAACAGTATAAAGAATCAAATTCCATCTTAACAAATTATGAGTTGTAAGATTTGGTACTGGTGGTTAAGTAACATTATTAGTAACATGCACATATAAAAGAATATTGTGCAAGCAACAAAATATTATTACATGATTATGTAGCTGATAGGAATCTATTACAGGAGATACTTACTTCCCAGAATGAAAGACTGTACTTAAGATAAACAATGTGCTATTAAACAAAATACTGATTCTGTTTTCTATAATATGATATTACTGTAATTGCATTAACACTAATGGATGAAGAGAACCCACTTCCAACAACAATAAGGAAGAGATAAACATCAATGGACATTCGAGAAGTCCACTACTCTCCCAAGATACTACCGAATTTCTTTTTATTTTTTATATTTACACACTCTACCTCTTCTCTATTTATAAGTATTTGTAACCAAATCTAGCAGAATTTGTTACTGTTAACTGCTGCTGAATTCTTCTGGGTCCTTCTAGAGGTTTATAGTATTCTATCATTACCCGCCGCCACAAAATCCACCTTGTCCTCAAGGTGGAAGTTCAACTTAGAATTCACTTGGCTGGAGAAAGATATAGCATTTTTGGCCTCCCAAAAGTCTGTGTCTGGAAATGCTATCTTCGAGATATCAAAATAAATATCATGCACATTTCTTGCTTCAGTTCTTAGTTCAAATGGGAAAACATAGCATTGCATCCCCAGCATCAACATAAGCTGCACACATGACATGAACTTCCTCACTCCTCTGTAATCAGATTTATCAATGCATGTATCGATCCTTCCTCTCTTTCTATTCTTGGTAGCCCTAACACTTATTAATATCTTGTCCATAGGTCCCCAAACCATTCTGTTAGTTCTTACTTTGCCCCCCTTGAGAATGTCAGCGGATTCATCAGTTTGCTCACCGCGGTCTTTGGCTATGCGTTTGAGGTGAATACCAGAAGTTAATCCCATAAAAAAGGTCGGTGGTGATGTCCACTTTGTCTTCCTCTTTCCTACCAGAATGGTTACTGACCACCAAAACCTGTAGCCCTTTATTTGTATTATGATGCATTATTGGATTCTTCTCCGGCCACTGATGGTATAATTGTTTCCCTTGTAGCCATGGCAACTTCGCACCTGAAAGCAGTTTGAAGGAATTCTGTATTTTAGGTGGTAGATTGTGGTTCCTGGACATATTAGAAACAGATTTAGCCTTAGGGATTGAAGAGATCTGGATCACGTTCATTTTATAACCAGAAAATGGAATGTTGTAAAGTGGGCTGGGACTTTTATGGGCCCGTTTAAGCTTCATATCTCCATTCCCAACTAATTGGGTCGATTGAATAGTTTGGATCAAATTTGGCTTGGGGTAAGTCATTGGGCCTGTACAATTACTCCGAATTGGATCCTCTTCATAGAGATTTGGAATGTAAGTAAACACAATCCCTTTTACCTGGTTTGAACCCAATCTACTTTGGGTCTGTCTGAGCATATCATATTTGTCTTCATCTTTTATTGTCAACGCCATTACTCGGCCCAATCCTTGGGGCTCAAGCATCGGTTCTTCTCTGCAACTTCCTTGCCGTATACCATTGACGAGAATACTCTCCAACACCAGATCTGGAATTTTATACAAAGGCGACATCGGAATCTCAACATTTCGTCGGCAATCGGTCCATTCTTGCCTTGATGCCAAACATTTGCCAAAGAAGTTGCGCCCTTGGGATGGCCGAAATCTATCGATCTTTAGGCCCTTCAGATTGTAACGTGATTTGGCTGAAATTTTGACTAGGGATGGAGAGGGATTGTAACGTGATTGGAGGGGAAGAGGAGCATTGTCTTGGTTTTGTGTTAATACGGGTTTACATTTTGATGGGCTAGGTTTCCTTCTATTTGGGCTGAGATTCAGTTGGACCTGTTTCACTATCTCATTTTGCTCTTCAACTCTTTGTGCCCAATCCAAATTATGGCCAAACCCATTAGCTCTACCAATTTCTCTTCTTTCATCTTATCCACCTGTAGCCCCTCGATAGTAATAAATTCCTCTACGATCTTTGGCTTCTCCTCCTCTCCAGGCGACGACAATGGAGGTCCCTTCCATTGATAAATTTTTTCTTTCCCCGCTGTTTCCAAGTTTCCCAGTTCCCCACGCTTCCATATTGAATATTCTTCACCAATCGAGAGCTTATTTACGCGAAATCGAGCCAACATCAATTCCTTCAATTCAACCCAAGTTTGCACCAGTCGCAGTCGATCTTCCTGTTGATACCAATCCCGTGTTTGCTAGTCAAAACAGGATGTTGCCGCTTCTATTTTCTCTGCCTCCTGTAATTGGTTACTGGAGAAAATCTTCTTGGCCCGAGAGATCCACCTTTCAGTAATATCACCGTAGAAGATGGAGATTATAAGTCGCCCTTGTGAATCCAAACCTAACTCCTCTTCTCGATCTCTCTTCTATTTCCTTGCTGAAATTTGTTGTCATTGCCCCAAGATTGTTGCTCTGATACCAATTTGATAGGAATTTATTACAGGAGATACTTACTTCCCAGAATTAAAGACTGTGCTTGAGATAAACAATGTGCTATTAAACAAAATACTGATTTTGTTTTCTATAATATGGTATTACTGTAATTGCATTAACACTAATGGATGAAGAAAACACACTTCCAACAACAATAAGGAAAAGATAAACATCCATGGACATTCGAGAGGTCCACTACTCCCCCAAGATACTAGCCAATTTCTTTTTTTTTTTTTAACACACTCTACCTCTTCTCTATTTACAAGTATTTGTAACCAAATCTAACAGAATTTGTTACTGTTAACTGCTGCTGAATTCTTCTGGGTCCTTCTAGAGGTTGATAGGATTCTATCAGTAGCCTAAATGATAAGATGTGTTCTGACCGCAGAAGTATCTCCAAATCCACATCAAAACTTTTACCTTGGAGTCTAAGCCTCTAAGAGTCAATGAGCATAAAGCCCATAGATATGTAGAATGAAGTCACGCAAAGAAAAAAAATGAAACTGCTAAAATCTAATTAACGAAGATGCAATAAAAAAGTCGAAATAATCTTATTTGATGTTAAATTTAGCGAAGTCCTGCCCACTCTGCAGGAAATATAAATGAAAATTTTTAACCTTTGGTGATGCGAGTTATGTGATTGTAAAGACTTTTATTTCCTAACCTCCAGGACGCAAAACTTTCTAGAATAAACTCCTGAAGAATTGATCCCTCTCTTTTAAATCTTACTCCTATCAATTATTTTCCAGAGTTGTGGGCAAAATATCAGTCTTATTAGTATTGCTCATATGCATAATCCTCCCGGTCTCCTTGACTCACAAGAGCTATGCATGTTACTAAAAAATATATATATTTTTTTCATTTATTGCAGAATTGTCATGTCTTTAATTTACACTACTTTTTTCACAATAGGTTATCTTGAAAATTCTACAATTTTATGTGAAAGCATGAGGCTTAAACATACAATCGCTGTTAGTTATCATTATGTTTTTGTTACAGTTTCATATCTGGGAATAATGTTTGATGCAATAGTTTGCTGTTTCCCCAGATGCAGGAACTTTATGGGGCTTCTGGATATTTTATTGAGGGTGAAAGTGTCAAGAAGAATGACCAACCGTAAGTTTGTTATAGCCCTTGTTTGAGCCCCCATTTTGGATTAAGGGTGTGTTTGTCACCTATTATTTGGGAAGAATGTATTATGAAATAGTGTTCGATGTTGAAATGTGTGGTTAAAAAAGAAGGAAAGGTTTTTTATTTACGTGTAATATTATTTTAATGAAGAATGTGTAGTTGAAGATGAATACTGTAGAAAAAATAATGGAAAAGAATGAGAGAAAATAGATGACAAAGAGGGGCTAGAAATGTATTTTGAAATAATGATTTTTTGGAGAATGCATGGTTAAAAAATAATGAAATTTTTTTATTTACGTGTAATGTTATTTTATTGAATATTGTGTGGTTGAAAAAACGAAAGAGAAAAATGTATTTTGATAAGAATGGAGCTCAAACAAGGGCATAGTATGATTATCTGTGCAAGATTACTGACCAATAATTTTTGCCTATTATTTGTGGCTTTTGTTCATTACTTTTGTTCTGAACCCACTTGTCAAGTGTTATGCCGAACATTTTTGTCCTTTCTGAAATTAGGCTATTAATAGCGTCAGAGCCCTGGGGGTGGTACATGGTCAATTACTCTTTCCCAAATTGTCATTGATTTATTCTACAAAGGCGAGTTACTGGCAAAGTCATTAAACTTAGTCATTTTGATCAACATGGCTGCAATGAAGAAATGGATTCCTGCCTTTTAGACTTGGATTTATACCTAAAGCTAGGATTTTCCATTTGGACTTTTGCTGTTTCACTTCAGCTATGAAACTGACTGTTGTCTCTTTCTTGAAGTTGTCTTGTTTAAAATTGTCCAGTTGGTTTTGTCTAGAATTACTCGCTTGACGGTTCATTGTTGCTGTAAACTATTGAATAGAATCGAATGATACTGCATTGTGACTGGGAGGTTCAGCTTGTTCTTCTTGTGCATTCCCGCTGTCTTGAAGTGAAGATGTTCTCTTCAGCTGTAAAATTAATGCTGCAGTTCTTGAAAGCACACATTCAGTTCTTTCCCAAACTAAATACTTCTAGATGATACATTGTAAATTTCTATTACATAGCTTGTCTTATCGTTCTTCTTTCTTTAAGAGGAAGCCTCAAGGCCACACATGTCGCATATGTCACAAATAAAAGTGAAAAAATAGAGAAGATTTTCTCTGTCTAGTGACTTCAAATTAGAATATTCAATTTTATGAATAGAACACTGCATAGAGGTGTTCAGTTTTGCTTGAGATTGATATAGGGAAAAAAATGTTTGCGGATGATAGTATGTCACTGAATGGAACTCGATTTTGAAATTGTGTTTTTTGATTTGATGGTCATTGCTTTCTTGTTTACTGTATTTTACTCTAACATGTTGATGTTTAATGTTAATGACAGGAAATATCTGAAACTGACTGAAGTGTCTGTAAGTGACAAGCTAGAGGAGTTTCGTGCATCTAAACAGGTATTGACTTCACTTTTCTAAAAAAAAAAAAAAAAAGAAGGAAAAAGTCATTTCTATATTCAACTTTTCATCAGAGCTATGGTCAAACCCCTTGCTTCTTACATGTCATGCTTAGTAGTCTTGGGAGTCTCTCAGTGGTTTTTGATCCCTTGAGAAGCTTCGACAAATGTCTTTTCTGTCAAATTATCCATCAGTCATACTGCTAATGTCTCATTTTCAATCTTGGGATGAAAATGTAGTCCTTACTGGACAATCAACCCAAAAAATTAATGCTGTCTGTTCATACGAACCCCAATCCCTATGTAACTTTAGTTTTTAAAGTTTACTAATGAAACATCGCTCAAGTGCTGTAAATTCTCTTACGTGTAAGAAGTTGAAAAGAGTCCAAGCTTGGTGACCTTGGCATGGTTTTACATTCTATTTTTCGTAGTTTATGTTGAGACTGCATTGGAAGCTGTGGATATGTGAAAAAGACAAATTTTAGGGGCAAACCTGAGTTTTTTGAATCTTAAAATTATTAAATACAATCACAGTTATTTATTTTCTAATACTACACCAATTTTTATCAAAAGCATTTTAGGGGGTTGAGTTTTCCAACAATTTCATCAGTTGGTCCACATGGGGCAATTATCCATTATTGTCCAATGGTGGAATCATGTGCTGAACTTGATCCAGATAGCATGTACCTATTTGATTCAGGAGCTCAGGTGTGTCAACTTACTTGATTAGTTTTTCAGTTTCTTCTTTATTTTCTTCACTTCCATTCTACCCTTTTTTTAAAACTATATTGATTATTTATGTTGATGTTTTCTGTGTTTCTGAAGTATCTAGATGGAACAACTGATATAACCCGGACAGTTCATTTCGGAAAACCTACATCTCATGAGAAAGCATGTTATACTGCGGTATGTAATACTTGTTTATTAATGATTATTTCTTCTGTTATCTGTGATTGAAGTTTGCTCTTGGTTATGTTGAATCTTAAGGCTAATTTGATTTTTCTGATGGTCAGGGTGCAGGGGTGGGGAGAAAAACTGTATTTGCTACTGAAAGTGCATGCTAAGTAATTACACAAAGTGTTGAAATTAAAAACTGAAATTAGTGATTTTTGGTGAAAAACGAGAGAATTAAAAAGCAAGTAAAGTATTAAATTTCTGACTGCAGAAGATTTATTCACAATTTATATTGCTTGAAGTCTAGAATACAAGTTCTCTTTTCATTCAAAGGGGGAAGTGGGCAAGGAATATTATGCCTGGCCTTTTTTTTTTTTGAGCATCACCCTTGAGATACCACAATCTTGAAAGAACTATCTCCAAGACTAATTAATAACTGAAGCTTGAGTCTCCCAAACTTGTGCCTTAGATTTCTTTATTAGTCTTTTCATCAGACAATTTCTAGGCATTTTACATATAGAAAATTGGAGAAAAAATCTTCAACATCCTTATCAAGTTTAGAAATGATACTAACATAAATCAATAGGTTACCAGAATGAAAAAAAATTATTAAGGCCTTGACCTGATTGTGATCCCTTTAGTGCTATCAATGCCTGCCAATGATTTTGATCAAAATCAAACTAATTTGAAGCCTTATTTGTTATGTATTTGAATAGTTCTTTCAAACTAAAATGCATTCAACTTGTAGTACTAAATGTGAATTTTCTTACACATATTTCATTGTTCTGCTGAAAGTCAAACAAATCGAGATTCATTATTACTTTGAAAGTATTTTTGGTTGAATTTAAAAAGTTATATAAGCCCTCTATTATTGACACACAATAATTGGATTTGAAACGTGATAAATATGTTCAATTATCAAAACATGTTCAGCAGTAGCAATCAAATTTTTATTCTAATAACATCTCACTTGATATTTAAGTGTTAGTATCAGTTTTCTATTAAATCTTCTAAATTTAAACCAAAGGGGGAGTGCGCCTAGATGATTAGATCCATGTATGCAGTGGGTAACGTGATGCTTCAGAGATGTATATTCCCTGTAACTGTACGAGTCGTATAAAATTTTTATACATTTTCTTCTTAATTGTGCTGGATAAATTCTTCACATAGGAGACCATTTCACTTTTGAATCTGTTACTGCCCAGTTCTGAGAAAAGGTGTTACCTTTTGTTCTAATATCCTTTGATGGTGAATTTTTATCTCTTGCACGTATTTCTTACTGTTCTCTATCTCTATAACTTTATTTTAATTCAAAAAGGGCACAATTCATCTATCTTCCTCGAAAGTTTTGAATGAATTCTCTCTCCCATGATTAAAGAAGATGCTCCCTTTTTCTTAGTTATCAATTATCAACATCATAACTCTAATCTTGTTCTCATGTAGGTTCTCAAGGGTCATATTGGACTGGGGAATGCTCGGTTTCCTACTGGAACTACTGGTAAAATTGATTTTTTATTTAACTATTGATAATTCATATAGTTTTTAGTCTTGGAAAATTTCCTATTGACTTTAGAGTATCGGACTAGAAATTCTTTCATTGAACAATTCCACCAAAGAAATTCAGTCTGATCCATTAATGTTGGCTAGTTGATGATTTGGATAAAATAACTTGTTCTTTGTCTTTTTTTTTTTTTTTTTCCCCCCTGAAACTGCTATTGTCAGGGCATATTCTCGATATTCTTGCACGGGTCCCTTTGTGGAAGGATGGTCTTGACTACAGACATGGTACTGGTCATGGAATTGGGTCTTACCTAAATGTTCACGAAGGTAACTTGACAAAATATTTTTTTGGTAGTAGTCCAATTGAACAATTTTTATTTTTTCCTTTTTAACTATATTTTGATTCTATGCAAAAAGAAATATAATGGTACTTTGGGGTGGAGAAGCTATTAATTTTGGAGTGCTATGATATTTGCTTACGCTCTGACCTACAAGGTTAATATTTATAAACTCGAGGAATATCGTGCCTATATACAGTGTGACATCGTTCTTTGATTATATGATCTACAATAGAAACATAGGATCAAATTCATAGCAAAATGAACGAGTCATGAACTGGTTCTCAATATCTTTGGGTAGTATTATCTATTGACTGT
The DNA here is from genome assembly GCF_002742605.1 of Olea europaea var. sylvestris. Lineage (NCBI taxonomy): Eukaryota > Viridiplantae > Streptophyta > Magnoliopsida > Lamiales > Oleaceae > Olea > Olea europaea. The sequence goes on from NW_019245571.1 coordinate 71,565, forward strand.
TCAACCTTCTTGTGTTTGCTTGCAGTGCAACTTTTTTTGGTAGTTGGTTTTACACGAACTTTATCTTTACATGGTGGTTTCTTGCATGAACACTCTGACAAAGAATGTTCTATAAGCTGAGCATCTTTAAAGAAACTTAGTTATGCGAGAATCAACTCATTCCATGTCCTGAAATCTGTACTTACACGATCCAACCGTGGATGCATCCATAACTATTTTGTTGATGGGCTCTATAATGTAAAATTCAGTTAATTTTCAAGGCTAAAAAATATTGCCAAAGAAAAATGAGTATATTGTTGCCTCGTGCAAAAAATTGTAATGTATTTTCGTGTTAACATTGTCAACACGTTTCCTAAATGTGAAAAGATATGTTGAATTTTCTCTTCTAATTATTAACATTATAAAGGATTTTTCCTCAATTAAATTTTATATATATTGTAGGATTAGTAACTATTTTAGAACATGGAACAGAGCTAATTTCTAAAGATTTCTTTAGTGCTGGGGATTATTAACCTTTGTGACATCACTTGTACAGGAGAATCTGGGTTCAGTTAATAATTTCCTAACTTGTGGTTTTGTTAGGACCTCATCAAATTAGTTTCAGACCACCTGCTCGGAATGTGCCATTACAACCTTCAATGACTGTTACGGATGGTAAGTATCTAATTTTTGGAACTCATTTGCTTTGATTTCTGGGCCCAGCCCATATTATACCATTTGTTATGACATTTTCATGAGAAGCAATTAAGAAAAAGTTTTATACGAGGCACAGCTTTTTTAATAGAAGGATAGGATGTCATCTATATATCTATCTGGAGATAACAGTGCTTTAACTTTATGCAATGTCAAAGGAAAACAAATATGTTTATTGTTCTACTTCATTATTTTTATGGAACCTAAAATTTAAATTCAGTTATAAGAATGAAAATGAGTTGCAATTCTATTATTCTACTGTGAGAATGAGGAGTCATGCCTCGCAAAGATATTGTAAGGCTTGGAAGTTTGGATATGTTATCTAAATGGTTCTCAAATGTCCCTGTATCGAAATACTTAACCAAAATGCATTCATTGATATATGCATTTGGTTTTTTAAAGTATGACTCTCTTATCTTGTGTGGCAAACAGTATTACGATCCTACTGATATTTTTTTAATGCACAATTGACCATTTTTCTTCCCTTTTTACCTGACTAGAGATTTGATTTTCATTTTCCAGAACCTGGTTACTATGAGAATGGGAACTTTGGCATAAGATTGGAAAACGTGCTCATAGTAAAGGAGGCTGATACGAAGTTCAATTTTGGTGACAAAGGCTACTTGTCATTTGAGCATATAACATGGGTAAGTATTCAACTTCATATTACCTCATCATCTGTCTTTTTATATACCAGCATTTATTTGATTGCATACGCATCGGATAAGACTTTACTTCTAACCAGTGCTAAGCCGGTTTCTCCAAACTACCACTAATAATTCGTCAAATGATTTCACCTCATGCTTATCACGTGACATGTTGACACCCTTGAATTTTTTTACTTTCATTTGCAAAATTCAGATGCCGCTCTTACGTTTGTCTTGTCTTGAAATAAACGGTTTCACGCTCTTACTAAGCTCAACTTATCGTGTAGGTGTATCAATATTAAACCACAATAACCATGTCGAGGAGTAGATAAACAGGAATTATCTTTTACTCCCACATGAGGAAAACAAGTATTCAAAGTTAAACCACACATTTGATGAGACCTGGACCCAAGATCGATCTTGTAGTAGTTCCAGGCTGTGTCACTTGAGCCTGACCTCGTTGTTTTCAGGATACTGGTAATAAACCTTAGGCTAATAGCATAGGAGCTGCATCCTAGTCCGTGCAAATAATGCACGACGTTAGGCTGTATTGAGGATTGTACATCCCCTGCAAGGAGTCGACATATTTAATCCTGCTTCATACTATTCTTTCAGATGCACACGTTTAAATATTCCTTTCAGTTGTAAATTGTGGCTTTGTTCAGTTGATAGAAGTACGCTAGCATATTCACTTTTACCATATTTCTACTCTTTCAGGCGCCGTATCAAAGAAAGTTGATTGACGCGAGCCTTCTCGTTGCTGAAGAAATTGAATGGTTGAACAACTACCATTCCAAGTGCAGGGAAATCCTTGCACCTTACCTGAATGCGACTGAGAAGGAGTGGCTTAATAAAGCTACTGAGCCTATTGGTTCTTGAGTTAATTTTATCCATAACTCCTACCAAATTTCTGCTTGGAAAAACAGCTCTGGAAATTGTCAAGACTTGATCACCTTACCGTGAATCTTTCATCTGACGATAATTAATTTGGTTAAAGTGGGTTTAATGGGAGTAATATGATTTATGTTGCAATTTATTTACAAATTTCAATGCTCCC
>NW_019245571.1:79171-83366 GCF_002742605.1 Olea europaea var. sylvestris
AAGGAAAAAGTCATTTCTATATTCAACTTTTCATCAGAGCTATGGTCAAACCCCTTGCTTCTTACATGTCATGCTTAGTAGTCTTGGGAGTCTCTCAGTGGTTTTTGATCCCTTGAGAAGCTTCGACAAATGTCTTTTCTGTCAAATTATCCATCAGTCATACTGCTAATGTCTCATTTTCAATCTTGGGATGAAAATGTAGTCCTTACTGGACAATCAACCCAAAAAATTAATGCTGTCTGTTCATACGAACCCCAATCCCTATGTAACTTTAGTTTTTAAAGTTTACTAATGAAACATCGCTCAAGTGCTGTAAATTCTCTTACGTGTAAGAAGTTGAAAAGAGTCCAAGCTTGGTGACCTTGGCATGGTTTTACATTCTATTTTTCGTAGTTTATGTTGAGACTGCATTGGAAGCTGTGGATATGTGAAAAAGACAAATTTTAGGGGCAAACCTGAGTTTTTTGAATCTTAAAATTATTAAATACAATCACAGTTATTTATTTTCTAATACTACACCAATTTTTATCAAAAGCATTTTAGGGGGTTGAGTTTTCCAACAATTTCATCAGTTGGTCCACATGGGGCAATTATCCATTATTGTCCAATGGTGGAATCATGTGCTGAACTTGATCCAGATAGCATGTACCTATTTGATTCAGGAGCTCAGGTGTGTCAACTTACTTGATTAGTTTTTCAGTTTCTTCTTTATTTTCTTCACTTCCATTCTACCCTTTTTTTAAAACTATATTGATTATTTATGTTGATGTTTTCTGTGTTTCTGAAGTATCTAGATGGAACAACTGATATAACCCGGACAGTTCATTTCGGAAAACCTACATCTCATGAGAAAGCATGTTATACTGCGGTATGTAATACTTGTTTATTAATGATTATTTCTTCTGTTATCTGTGATTGAAGTTTGCTCTTGGTTATGTTGAATCTTAAGGCTAATTTGATTTTTCTGATGGTCAGGGTGCAGGGGTGGGGAGAAAAACTGTATTTGCTACTGAAAGTGCATGCTAAGTAATTACACAAAGTGTTGAAATTAAAAACTGAAATTAGTGATTTTTGGTGAAAAACGAGAGAATTAAAAAGCAAGTAAAGTATTAAATTTCTGACTGCAGAAGATTTATTCACAATTTATATTGCTTGAAGTCTAGAATACAAGTTCCCTTTTCATTCAAAGGGGGAAGTGGGCAAGGAATATTATGCCTGGCCTTTTTTTTTTTTTGAGCATCACCCTTGAGATACCACAATCTTGAAAGAACTATCTCCAAGACTAATTAATAACTGAAGCTTGAGTCTCCCAAACTTGTGCCTTAGATTTCTTTATTAGTCTTTTCATCAGACAATTTCTAGGCATTTTACATATAGAAAATTGGAGAAAAAATCTTCAACATCCTTATCAAGTTTAGAAATGATACTAACATAAATCAATAGGTTACCAGAATGAAAAAAAATTATTAAGGCCTTGACCTGATTGTGATCCCTTTAGTGCTATCAATGCCTGCCAATGATTTTGATCAAAATCAAACTAATTTGAAGCCTTATTTGTTATGTATTTGAATAGTTCTTTCAAACTAAAATGCATTCAACTTGTAGTACTAAATGTGAATTTTCTTACACATATTTCATTGTTCTGCTGAAAGTCAAACAAATCGAGATTCATTATTACTTTGAAAGTATTTTTGGTTGAATTTAAAAAGTTATATAAGCCCTCTATTATTGACACACAATAATTGGATTTGAAACGTGATAAATATGTTCAATTATCAAAACATGTTCAGCAGTAGCAATCAAATTTTTATTCTAATAACATCTCACTTGATATTTAAGTGTTAGTATCAGTTTTCTATTAAATCTTCTAAATTTAAACCAAAGGGGGAGTGCGCCTAGATGATTAGATCCATGTATGCAGTGGGTAACGTGATGCTTCAGAGATGTATATTCCCTGTAACTGTACGAGTCGTATAAAATTTTTATACATTTTCTTCTTAATTGTGCTGGATAAATTCTTCACATAGGAGACCATTTCACTTTTGAATCTGTTACTGCCCAGTTCTGAGAAAAGGTGTTACCTTTTGTTCTAATATCCTTTGATGGTGAATTTTTATCTCTTGCACGTATTTCTTACTGTTCTCTATCTCTATAACTTTATTTTAATTCAAAAAGGGCACAATTCATCTATCTTCCTCGAAAGTTTTGAATGAATTCTCTCTCCCATGATTAAAGAAGATGCTCCCTTTTTCTTAGTTATCAATTATCAACATCATAACTCTAATCTTGTTCTCATGTAGGTTCTCAAGGGTCATATTGGACTGGGGAATGCTCGGTTTCCTACTGGAACTACTGGTAAAATTGATTTTTTATTTAACTATTGATAATTCATATAGTTTTTAGTCTTGGAAAATTTCCTATTGACTTTAGAGTATCGGACTAGAAATTCTTTCATTGAACAATTCCACCAAAGAAATTCAGTCTGATCCATTAATGTTGGCTAGTTGATGATTTGGATAAAATAACTTGTTCTTTGTCTTTTTTTTTTTTTTTTCCCCTGAAACTGCTATTGTCAGGGCATATTCTCGATATTCTTGCACGGGTCCCTTTGTGGAAGGATGGTCTTCACTACAGACATGGTACTGGTCATGGAATTGGGTCTTACCTAAATGTTCACGAAGGTAACTTGACAAAATATTTTTTTGGTAGTAGTCCAATTGAACAATTTTTATTTTTTCCTTTTTAACTATATTTTGATTCTATGCAAAAAGAAATATAATGGTACTTTGGGGTGGAGAAGCTATTAATTTTGGAGTGCTATGATATTTGCTTACGCTCTGACCTACAAGGTTAATATTTATAAACTCGAGGAATATCGTGCCTATATACAGTGTGACATCGTTCTTTGATTATATGATCTACAATAGAAACATAGGATCAAATTCATAGCAAAATGAACGAGTCATGAACTGGTTCTCAATATCTTTGGGTAGTATTATCTATTGACTGTTCAACCTTCTTGTGTTTGCTTGCAGTGCAACTTTTTTTGGTAGTTGGTTTTACACGAACTTTATCTTTACATGGTGGTTTCTTGCATGAACACTCTGACAAAGAATGTTCTATAAGCTGAGCATCTTTAAAGAAACTTAGTTATGCGAGAATCATCTCATTCCATGTCCTGAAATCTGTACTTACACGATCCAACCGTGGATGCATCCATAACTATTTTGTTGATGGGCTCTATAATGTAAAATTCAGTTAATTTTCAAGGCTAAAAAATATTGCCAAAGAAAAATGAGTATATTGTTGCCTCGTGCAAAAAATTGTAATGTATTTTCGTGTTAACATTGTCAACACGTTTCCTAAATGTGAAAAGATATGTTGAATTTTCTCTTCTAATTATTAACATTATAAAGGATTTTTCCTCAATTAAATTTTATATATATTGTAGGATTAGTAACTATTTTAGAACATGGAACAGAGCTAATTTCTAAAGATTTCTTTAGTGCTGGGGATTATTAACCTTTGTGACATCACTTGTACAGGAGAATCTGGGTTCAGTTAATAATTTCCTAACTTGTGGTTTTGTTAGGACCTCATCAAATTAGTTTCAGACCACCTGCTCGGAATGTGCCATTACAACCTTCAATGACTGTTACGGATGGTAAGTATCTAATTTTTGGAACTCATTTGCTTTGATTTCTGGGCCCAGCCCATATTATACCATTTGTTATGACATTTTCATGAGAAGCAATTAAGAAAAAGTTTTATACGAGGCACAGCTTTTTTAATAGAAGGATAGGATGTCATCTATATATCTATCTGGAGATAACAGTGCTTTAACTTTATGCAATGTCAAAGGAAAACAAATATGTTTATTGTTCTACTTCATTATTTTTATGGAAACTAAAATTTAAATTCAGTTATAAGAATGAAAATGAGTTGCAATTCTATTATTCTACTGTGAGAATGAGGAGTCATGCCTCGCAAAGATATTGTAAGGCTTGGAAGTTTGGATATGTTATCTAAATGGTTCTCAAATGTCCCTGTATCGAAATACTTAACCAAAATGCATTCATTGATATATGCATTTGGTTTTTTAAAGTATGACTCTCTTATCTTGTGTGGCAAACAGTATTACGATCCTACTGATATTTTTTTAATGCACAATTGACCATTTTTCTTCCCTTTTTAC
>NW_019245572.1:0-1496 GCF_002742605.1 Olea europaea var. sylvestris
AAAAGTTTCTTCTCCAAATTAGCTGAAGAATAGAAAGGACTGGTTTTCTCTGTACCTGCGAGAAGACAATAACTTGTGATCTGTTCATCTGCATAAAAAGACAGCTTTATTCCCTTTTGCTTCATAATCTTAAATCATCAACTTGGCATCTCCTTTTCCGTTGCTTTTGCATTCAAAATTCACTTTCTGCATTACTATTTCAAACCATTCAGTCTTTTTTCTGCCTTTATTATTTTCCTTTTACAGACTTGATGCCATTCCATACACAAATCTCAAAAGAGCTTTAATAGAATATTCACAGTCAACAAACTTATTAATGACATTTAGGAACATTTAGCGCATTTTCATCCTGAAATTTGAAAACAGCAACTTTAGTTTCCCTTCATACCATCCTTAACAATTTGTAACAAGAGATTCATTTCATAAGACTAACACTCGTATCTGTAAAATACGCTACAAATAACTGCGGCTTCGTTGCTGATGCGGAGAAAATAGGCTAAAAATACGACGCGGAGAAAACATCGAAGGAAGTGATGGAACAAACCTCATATTTTGTATTTCATGGAAATTGATTCATGAATTTAACGAAGAAGAAGCATTAACGAAAACTATTAGAAAGACGTAGATATAACCGAACATTTTGTATTTCATGGAAACTGGTCCATGAATTTAACGAAGAAGAAGCATTAACGAAAACTGTTACAAAGACGTAGATATAATCGAACGGCTAAATCTATTCTTTATTCACACGATATAACCGAACGGCTAAATCTATTCTATTCTTTATTCACACGATATAACCGAACAGCGAAAACTCACATCACCATTTCAAACCCTAAAACATCTTGACTTAATGGATAGCTTTGAACCTCCAGCTTGATCATCATACCCTAAAACATAAACATAAATACTTAATTTTGAGCTTTAAACCATAGCACAAGTAAGAATCAAAAGGTTTGAAATAATGGACAGTTACTTACAACCATAACAGAAGTAAAAAAGCAAAAATTCATCCCTACAATATGAACGTTCTGACACAACGGTGCCTGATTACACCCATCTCCAAGGCGCCTCTATATCATCCAGTATCCAAGCGCCCCAATAGCTACGAGACAGAAAGCTACTGGTACTGCAAATTCTAGGTAGACCGTAATCTTCATGATTTTCAAAGAGAATTAAGTTTTGCAGGTACGTAGTATTAAATCTGAAGACTATTTAGAGATAGAATTGTCCTCAGTTTTTGCAAAACATAACGAATTCATACAGATGTTTGGCCTCCCCATTAAAGCACGTTAAATTTTTTTTTTAGCCAGTTTTCAATTCTTTTTTGACCTAAAACGACAAAACTAGATGATCAGTTGAGGGAATCGTTGGGATTTGTCATTTACTATCATGACCAACAGTTACCCTCTATTTGTGAAATTAACCCGTTTGTAAATGTTTTATAAACTTTACCAAATGGAGACAATATATTTCCCAGATGATTTTTTTCTTTT
>NW_019245573.1:0-1496 GCF_002742605.1 Olea europaea var. sylvestris
TTCACGACTGTGTCGGAATTGGCTAAAATTTGACTGGTTGATCGGAAATAAAAACCGCGCCGAGGGCAATTTCATCATATTTCTTGACTGTATAGGAATGGGCTAAAATTTTACCGATTGATCGGAAACAAAAACCCCGCCGGGCCAATTTCGTCATTTTTTGCAATGGTGTCGGAATGGGCTCAAATTTGACTGGCTGATCGGGAACAAAAATCCCGTCGTGGGCAATTTCTTCATTTTTTGCGATGGTGTCCGAATGGGCTCAAATTGACAGGTTGATCGGGAACAAAAACCGCTCAGGGTGCAATTTCGTCATTTTTCACGACGGTGTCGGAATGGGCTCAAATTTGACAGGTTGATCGGGAACAAAAATCGCGCCGGGTGCAATTTCGTCATTTTTCGCGACTGTGTCGGAATGGGCTGAAATTTGGCAGGTTGATCGGAAATAAAAATCACGCCGTGGGTAATTTCATCATTTTTCACGACTGTGTCAGAATTGGCTAAAATTTGACTGGTTGATCGGAAACAAAAACCGCGCCAAGGGCAATTTTGTCATTTTTCGCGACTGTGTCGGAATGGACTAAAATTTGACAGGTTGATCAGAAATAAAAAGGCGCCGGGGGCAATTTCTTCATTTTTTGCAGTGGTGTCGGAATGGGCACAAATTTGACAGGGTGATCGGGAACAAAAATCGCGCCGGGGGCAATTTCGTCATTTTTCGCGACTGTGTCGGAATTGGCTAAAATTTGACAGGTTGATCGAAAACAAAAATCGCGTCAGGGGCACTTTCGTCATTTTTCACGACGGTGTCGGAATGGGCTAAAATTTGAGAGGGTGATCGGAAACAAAAATCGCGCCGGGGCAATTCGTCATTTTTCGTGACTTTGTCAGAATGGACTCAAATTTTACCGGTTGATCGGAAACAAAACGCCGCCGGGGGCAATTTCGCCATCTTTCACGACGGTGTCGGAATGGGCTAAAATTTGACAGGTTGATCGGAAACAAAAACCGCGCCGGGGGCAATTTCGCCATTTTTTGCGATGGTGTCAGAATGGGTTCAAATTTGACAGGCTGGTCGGGAACAAAAATCGCGCCGGGGGCAATTTCGTCATTTTTCGCGACTTTGTCGGAATGGACTCAAATTTTACCGGTTGATCGAAAACAAAACGCCGCCGGGGGCAATTTCTTCATTTTTCGCGACTGTGTCGGAATTGGCTAAAATTTGACAGGTTGATCGAAAACAAAAATCGCGTCAGGGGCACTTTCGTCATTTTTCACGACGGTGTCGGAATGGGCAAAAATTTGAAAGGGTGATCGGAAACAAAAATCGCGCCAGGGTAATTTCGTCATTTTTCGCGACTTTGTCGGAATGGACTCAAATTTTACCGGTTGATCGGAAACAAAACGCCGCCGGGGGGCAATTTCGTCATCTTTCACGACGGTGTCGGAATGGGCTAAAATTTGACAGGTTGATCGGAAACAAAAACCGCGCCGGG
>NW_019245574.1:0-1496 GCF_002742605.1 Olea europaea var. sylvestris
TTGATCGGAAACAAAAATCGCGCCGGGCAATTTCGGCATTTTTCTCGACTGTATCGGAATTGGCTGAAATTTGGCAATTTGATGGGAAATAAAAATCGCGCGGGGGGTAATTTCGTCATTTTTCTCAACTGTGTCGGAATTGGCTGAAATTTGGCAGTTTGATCTGAAATAAAAATCGTACCGGGGGTAATTTCGTCATTTTTCTCGACTGTGTCGGAATGGGCTCAAATTTGACAGGCTGAGCGGAAACAAAAATCACGCCGGGGGCAATTTCGTCATTTTTCTCGACTGTGTCGGAATTGGCTAAAATTCGACTTGTTGATCGGAAACAAAAACCGCGCCGGAGGCAATTTCGTCATTTTTCTCGACTGTGTCGGAATTGGCTGAAATTTGGCAGTTTGATCTGAAATAAAAATCGCCTAGGGGCAATTTCGTTATCTTTCTCGACTGTGTCGGAATGGGCTTAAATTTGACAAGTTGATCGGAAACAAAAATCGCGACGGAGCAATTTCGTCATTTTTCGCGACTGTGTCGGAATTGACTAAAATTTGACAGGTTGATCGGAGACAAAAATCGCGCCGGGGGCAATTTCGTCATTTTTCTCAACTGTGTCAGAATTGGCTAAAATTTGGCAGTTTGAACTAAAATAAAAATCGCGCCGGGGTTAATTTCGTCATTTTTCTAGACTGTGTCGGAATGGGCTCAAATTTGACAGGTTGATCGGAAACAAAAATCGCGCCGGCGGCAATTTCGTCATTTTTCTCGACTGTGTCCGAATTGGCTGAAATTTGGCAATTTGATCTGAAATAAAAATCGTACCAGGGGCAATTTCGTCATTTTTCTCGACTGTGTCGGAATGAGCTCAAATTTGACAGGTTGATCGGAAACAAAAATCGCGACGGAGCAATTTCGGCATTTTTTTCGACTGTGTCGGAATTGGCCGAAATTTGGCAGGTTGATCGGAAATTAAAATCGTGCCGGCGGCAATTTCGTCATTTTTCTAGACTGTGTCGGAATGGGCTCAAATTTGAAAAGTTTTATCTGGAAAAAAAATCGCGCCGGGTGTAATTTCGTCATTTTTTACGACTGTGTCGGAATTGGCTAAATTTTGACTTGTTGATCGGAAACGAAAATCACGCAGGGGCAATTCCGTCATTTTTCTCGACTGTGTCGAAATTGGCTAAAATTTGGCGGTTTGATCTGAAATAAAAATCGCACCGGGGGCAATTTCGTCATTTTTCTCGACTGTGTCGGAATGGGCTCAAATTTGACAGGTTGATCGGAAACAAAAATCGCGTCGGGGGCAATTTCGTCATTTATCTCGACTGTGTCGGAATGGGCTCAAATTTGACAAGTTGATCGGAAACAAAAATCCCGTCGGGTGCAATTTCGTCATTTTTCTCGACTGTGTCCGAATTGGCTGAAATTTGGCAATTTGATCTGAAATAAAAATCGCGCCGGGGGCAATTTCGTCATTTTTCTCGACTGTGTCGGAA
>NW_019245575.1:0-1496 GCF_002742605.1 Olea europaea var. sylvestris
GAACAAACCCGAAGTTATCGTGAAATCGAAAACCACTTTTCAATGGCTCGATTCCAATCGAATTAAACTAGCAATTCGTCGAAAACGAGCAAACCCGAAGTTATGATGAAATCGAAAACGACTTTTCATTGGCTCGATTCCAATCAAATTAGACAAGCAATTTGTTGAAAACGAACAAACTCGAAGTTATCATGTAATCGAAAAATAGTTTTCATTGGCTCGATTACAATCGAATTAGACTAGCAATTCGTCGAAAACGAACAAACCCGAAGTTATCTTGTAATCAGAAACCACTTTTCATTAGCTCGATTCCAATCGAATTAGACTAGGAATTCGCAAAAAATGAACAAACCTAAAGTTATCATGAAATCAAAAGCCCCTTTTTGTTGCCTCAATTCTAATCGAGTTAGACTAGCAATTTTTCAAAAACGATCAAACCCGAAGCTTTCATGAAATCAAAAACTACTTTCCATTGGCTCGATTCCAATCGAATTAGACTAGCATTTCGCCAAAAATGGACAAACACGAAGTTATCATGAAATCAAAAACAACTTTTCATTCGCTCGATTACAATCGAATTAGACTAGCAATTCGCTAAAAATGAACAAACCCGAAGTTATCATGAAATCGAAACCACTTTTCATTGGCTCGATTCCAATCGAATTAGACTAGCAATTCATCGAAAATGATCAAACCCGAAGTTATCATGAATCATAAATAACTCTTCATTGACTCAATTCCAATGGACTTAGACTAGCAATTCGCCAAAAATGAACAAACCCGTAGTTATCATGAAATCGAAAACCACTTTTCATTGGCTCCATTCAAATCGAATTAGACTAACAATTCGCCAAAAACGAACAAACCCGAAGTTATCAGGAAATCAAAAATCACTTATCATTGGCTCGATTCCAATCAAATTAGACTCGCAATTAGCTAAAAATGATCAAACCCGAAGTTATTATGAAATCAAAAACCACTTTTCACTGGCTCCGTTTCAATCGAATTACACTAGCAATTCGCCAAAAATGAACAAACCCGAAGTTATCATGAAATCAAAAACCACTTTTCATTGGCTTGTTTCCAATCGAATTAGACTAGCAATTAGCCAAAAATGATCAAACCCGAAGTTATCATGAAATCAAAAACCACTTTTCATTGGCTCCATTCCAATCAAATTAGACTAGCAATTTGCTGAAAATGATCAAACCCGAAGTTAGCATTAAATCAAAAACTACTTTTCAATGACTCGATTCCAATTGAATTAGACTAGCAATTCGCAAAAAACGAACAAACCCGAAGTTATCATGAAATCGAAAACTACTTTCCATTGGCTCGATTCCAATCGAATTAGACAAGCATTTCGCCAAAAAATGAACAAATCCGAAGTTATCATGAAATCAAAAACTACTATTCATTGGCTCGATTCCAATCGAATTAGACAAGCAATTTGTCGAAATCAATCAAACCCGAAGTAATCACAAAATCAAAAACCA
>NW_019245576.1:0-1496 GCF_002742605.1 Olea europaea var. sylvestris
GGATTTCGCCCATTTTTCGAAAGAATGAGCACTTTTATATTTGGAAGGCATTGATTGTCGGCGTTCGAAGTATTGAGCGTAACTTTCGCACACGGTTTTCGTTTTCGACCCATAAGTACTTTCTGGAAATGTAGCGACCGTTTTGGATTGAACTCACAACTTCGTAGTGACGAACGAGGGATTTCGCCCATTTTCCGAAAGAATGAACACTTTTATATTTGGAAGGCATTGATTGTCGGTGTTCGAAGAATTGAGCGTAACTTTCGCACACGGTGTCCGTTTAAGGCCCATAAGTACTTTCTGGAAATGTAGCGATCGTTTTGCATTGAACTCACAACTTCGTAGTGACGAACGAGGGATTTCGCCCATTTTCCGAAAGAATGAACACTTTTATATTTGGAAGGCATTGATTGTCGGTGTTCGAAGAATTGAGCGTAACTTTCGCACACGGTGTCCGTTTAAGGCCCATAAGTACTTTCTGGAAATGTAGCGATCGTTTTGCATTGAACTCACAACTTCGTAGTGACGAACGAGGGATTTCGCCCATTTTCCGAAAGAATGAACACTTTTATATTTGGAAGGCATTGATTGTCGGCGTTCGAAGAATTGAGTGTAACTTTTGCACACGGCGTCCGTTTTCGGCCCATAAGTACTTTCTGGAAATGTAGCGATCGTTTTGGATTGAACTCACAACTTCGTAGTGACGAACGAGGGATTTCGCCCATTTTTCGAAAGAATGAGCACTTTTGTATTTGGAAGGCATTGATTGTCGGCGTTCGAAGAATTAAGCGTAACTTTTGCACACGGTGTCCGTTTTCGGCCCATAAGCACTTTCTGGAAATGTAGCGACCGTTTTGGATTGAACTCACTACTTCGTCCTGACGTATGGGGGATTTCCGCCATTTTTCGAAAGAATGAGTACTTTTATATTTGGAAGGCATCGATTGTCGGCGTTCGAAGAATTGAGTGTAACTTTTGCACACGGCGTCCGTTTTCGGCCCATAAGTACTTTCTGGAAATGTAGCGATCGTTTTGCATTGAACTCACAACTTCGTAGTGACGAACGAGGGATTTCGCCCATTTTCCGAAAGAATGAACACTTTTATATTTGGAAGGCATTGATTGTCGGCGTTCGAAGAATTAAGCGTAACTTTTGCACACGGTGTCCGTTTTCGGCCCATAAGCACTTTCTGGAAATGTAGCGACCGTTTTGGATTGAACTCACTACTTCGTCCTGACGTATGGGGGATTTCCGCCATTTTTCGAAAGAATGAGTACTTTTATATTTGGAAGGCATCGATTGTCGGCGTTCGAAGAATTGAGTGTAACTTTTGCACACGGTGTCCGTTTTAGGCCCATAAGTACTTTTTGGAAATGTAGCGACCGTTTAGAATTGAACTCACTACTTCGTCCTGACGTACGAAGGATTTCGCCCATTTTTTGAAAGAATGAGCACTTTTATATTTGGAAGGCATTGATTGTCGGCGTTCGAAGAA
>NW_019245577.1:0-1496 GCF_002742605.1 Olea europaea var. sylvestris
AAAGCACAAGCGGAAGGAAATGAAACTTGGAGATATCATTGTCCGATTGAGAATAGGAGAAGACAATCGCAAAACTGAAAAAATAAATGGTGCTTCTAATTCGATGGAATCAAGAGCCAACATTGTAGAAGGAGGCTTCAAGACTAGCAAAAAGAGGAAGCACAATGGGGAAGGACAAATTGGTTCTTCAAAAATTGCTAAAAAGTTTAAAGGCAACTGTTACAATTGTGGCAAGACAGGACATCGATCCAAGGATTGTTGAAAGCCAAAAAATGTGAAGGGAAAAACTAACCAGGCCAATGTAATAGAACATGAGAACCTCACTGATAAAGTACAAGACATGAATCTTTCTGCGATCGTCTCTGAATGCAACTTAATTGGAAACACTAAGGAGTGATGGGTAGATACTGGAGTACTCACCATATATGTTCAAACCGCGGGATGTTCTCTACCTACAAAGCAATGGATCATGATGAACATCTCTACATGAAAAACTCGTCATCTTCCAATGTAGAAGGACATGAGAAGATAGTGCTGAAAATGACAAGTGGAAAAGAGATCTCTCTGAATGATGTTCTTCATGTGCCCGATATTAGGAAAAACTTGGTATCTGGTTCTTTACTAAGTAAGAACGAGTTTAAGCTAATATTTGTCTCGGACAAATTTGTACTCTCAAAGAATGAAATGTTTGTAAGAAAAGGCTATCTGAATGAGGGGCTCTTTAAATTGAATGTAATGACTGTGGTACCTCCAATTATGAATAAGAATACATCTTCTTCTTACTTGCTTGAGTCATTTAATATTTTGCATGAACGATTAGGACATACAAATTATAATACTTTGCGTAGACTAATCAAATTAGATTTATTACCAAAGTGTGATTTAAATCTTAATCACAAATGCGATATATGTGTAGAAGCCAAAATGTCACGTCTACCCTTTCGTTCTGTTGAAAGAAGTACCGAACCCCTAAATTTAATACACACCAACATATGTGATTTAAAATTTGTTCAAACTAGGGGAGGTAATAAGTACTTTATCACTTTTATCGATGATTGTACTCGATATTCTTATGTGTATTTGCTCAAAAGCAAAGATGAAGCAATTGAAGTGTTTAAACACTACAAGTTAGAAGTTGAAAATCAACTTAGCAAAAATATTAAGGTCATAAGAAGTGATAGAGGTGGTGAATATGATTCACCATTTGAGAAATTCTGTTCGGAACACGGAATTATTCATCAAACTATCGCGCCTTATTCTCCTCAATCTAATGGTATTGCTGAACGCAAGAATCGAACATTGAAAGAGATGATGAATGCTATGTTAATAAGTTCTGGATTACCGTAGAACTTGTGGGGGGAAGCCTTGCTTTCTGCCAACTATATTCTCAACAAACTACCACATCAAAAAATGCAAAAGATACCTTATGAAGTATGGAAAGGTCACAAACCTAATTATAAATATTTGAAGGTATGGGAATGTTTAGCTAAGGTAGT
>NW_019245578.1:0-1496 GCF_002742605.1 Olea europaea var. sylvestris
CAGTGTCGAAATCGGTCGAAATTTGGCAGGTTTATTGGAAACGGTCCGCGAAATTGGACTCGGGGCATAGACCCGGAATCACGGGATTTTAGCCGAATTCCTTCGTTTGGGCCTCCAAATAATTAATTTTCGTATTAATTATGTTAAGTTGAAGAAGTGCTGGATATAAAATTAACAAAGAAAAATCATGCCAAGGGCAATTCTGTCATTTTTCGCGACGGTGTTGGAATGGGCCGAAATTTGGCAGTTTGATTGGAAACGGCCCGCGAAATTGGGGTCGGGGCACAAGCCCGAGATCACAGGATTTTAGCCAAATTCCTTTGTTTGGGCCTCCGAATAATTAATTTTCTTATTAATTATGTCAGGTTGAAGAAGTGCTGGATAGAAAATTAACAAAGAAAAATCGCGCCAGGGGCAATTTTGTCATTTGGCGCGACAGTGTCAGAATGGGCCAAAATTTGGCAGGTTGATTGAAAACGACCCGCGAAATTGGAGTCGGGACGCACACCCATGATCAAGAGATTTTAGCCAAATTCCTTCGTTTGGGCCTTCGAATAATTAATTACCCCATTAATTATGTCAAGTTGAAGAAGTGCTGGACAGAAAATTAACGAAGCAAACCCGCACTAGGGGCAATTTTGTCATTTTTTGTGACAGTGTCGGAATGGGCCGAAATTTGGTAGGTTGAATGGAAACGGCCCGCGAAATTGGACTCGGAGTACAGACCCGGGATCACGGGATTTTAGCCAAATTCCTTCGTTTCGGCCTCCAAATAATTAATTTCCTTATTAATTATGTCAGGTTGAAGAAGTGTTGGACAGAAAATAAACAAAGATAAACCGCATCTGGGGCAATTTTGTCATTTGGAGCGATGGTGTCGGAATGGGCCGAAATTTTGCAAGTTGATTAGAAACCCGCGAAATTGGACTCAAGGCACAGACTTGGAATCACGGGATTTTAGCCAAATTCCTTCGTTTGGGCCTCCGAATAATTAATTTCCTTATTAATTATGTCAGGTTGAAGAAGTGCTGGACAAAAAATTAACAAAGTAAAACCGTAACTAGGGGCAATTTTATCAGTTGTCACGACGGTGTCAGAATGGGTCGAAATTTGGCAGGTTGATTGGAAACGACCCGCGAAATTGACTCGGGGCACAGACCCGGGATCACGCGATTTTAGCCAAACTCCTTCGTTTGGGCCTCCGAATAATTAATTTTCGTATTAATTATGTCAGGTTGAAGAAGTGCTGGATAGAAAATTAACCAAGAAAAACCGCTCCATGGGCAATTTTGTCATTTAACACGACAGTGTCGAAATCGGTCGAAATTTGGCAGGTTGATTGAAAACGACCCTCGAAATTGGAGTCGGGACGCAGACCCAGGATCATGAGATTTTAGCCAAATTCCTTCGCTCGGGCCTTCGAATAATTAATTACCCTATTAATTATGTCAGGTTGAAGAAGTACTGGGCAGAAAATTAACGAAGCAAAACTGCAC
>NW_019245579.1:0-1496 GCF_002742605.1 Olea europaea var. sylvestris
TTACACCCGGCGCGGTTTTTGTTCCCGATCAACCTGTCAAATTTGAGCCCATTCCGACACAGTCGAGAAAAATTACGAAATTGGCACCGGCGATTTTTATTTCAGATCAAACTACCAAATTTCAGCCAATTCCGACACCGTCGAGAAAAATGACGAAATTGCCCCCGGCGCGATTTTTGTTTCCGATCAAACTGTCAAATTTGGGCCCATTCCGACACAGTCGAGAAAAATGACGAAATTGCCCCCTTGACGATTTCTATTTCAGATCAAACTGCCAAATTTCAGCCAATTCCGACACAGTCGAGAAAAATGACGAAATTGCCCCCGACGCGATTTTTGTTTCCGATCAACCTGTCAAATTTGAGCCCATTCCGACACAGTCGAGAAAAATGACGAAATTGCCCCCGACGCGATTTTTGTTTCCGATCAACCAGTCAAATTTTAGCCAATTCCGACACAGTCGCGAAAAATGACGAAATTACACCCGGCGCTATTTTTCTTCCCGATCAACCTGTCAAATTTGAGCCCATTTCAAGACAGTCCATAAAAATGACGAAATTGTCGCAGTCGGGATTTTTATTTCCGATCAAACTTCCAAGTTTCAGCCAATTCCGACACAGTCGAGAAAAATAACGAAATTGCCCCCGGCGCGATTTTTGTTTCCGATCAACCAGTCAAATTTTAGCCAATTCCGACACAGTCGCGAAAAATGACGAAATTGCACCCGGCGCGGTTTTTGTTCCCGATCAACTTGTCAAATTTGAGCCCATTCCGACACAGTCGAGAAAAATGACGAAATTGCCACCGGCGATTTTTATTTCAGATCAAACTGCCAAATTTCAGCCAATTCCGACATAGCCGAGAAAAATGACGAAATTGCCCCCGGCGCGATTTTTGGTCCCGATCAACCTGTCAAATTTGAGCCCATTCCGGCACAGTCAAGAAAAATGACGAAATTGTCGCCGGCGCGATTTTTATTTCCGATCAAACAGCCAAATTCAACCAATTCCGACACAGTCGAGAAAAACGACGAAATTGCCCCCGGCGCGATTTTTGTTTCCGATCAAACTATCAAATTTTCGCCCATTCCGACACAGTCGCGAAAAATGACGAAATTGCCCCCTGGGCGATTTTTATTTCAGATCAAACTGCAAATTTCAGCCAATTCCGACACAGTCGAGAAAAATGACGAAATTGCCCCCGGCGCGGTTTTTGTTTCCTATCAACAAGTCAAATTTTAGCCAATTCCGACACAGTAGGGAAAAATGACGAAATTACACCCGGCGCTATTTTTGTTCCCGATCAGCCTGTCAAATTTGAGCCCATTCCAAGACAGTCGAGAAAAATGACGAAATTGTCGCCGGCGGGATTTTATTTTAGATCAAACTGCCAAATTTCAACCAATTCCGACAAAGCCGAGAAAAATGACGAAATTGCCCCCGGCGCGATTTTTGGTCCCGATCAACCTGTCAAATTTGAGCCCATTCCGACACAGT
>NW_019245580.1:0-1495 GCF_002742605.1 Olea europaea var. sylvestris
ACTCATTTATATTCTCATTGTCTTCAACTGTCGACGAAATTCTGCGCATAACAGCGACATCACGATCAAAAGCAACTGTCTCAAGAATACCCAGATCATTCGCAGGAACTATCTCCACTGTCTCCCAAAAACCTCGATCATTGTTATCCGCCCTATCTGAATCTTTGCATTCACCTTCGATAACATCCTTCGTAATTAAAGTCACACCAAGAACAGTTGGAGTCCGATGCATTTTATTCAATTCTAATAGATAATTCAATTCAGCATCATTAGTAACGAATACCGGTGGCATCGGAATGGATGAATCCCCATAACCATTGAATAGATATCTCAATTGTATATCGTATTGAGATTGATCGACATTCAGCTTATTTTGCAAATCGTGGTACATTTCTAAGTATGGTGTACTCTCTGTTATGGGAATTGCAATACAACCACGTATGTCACTCGTCTATCTCCATTCCCACCGATTATTTTCATTCAATTCGAAATCACCAAAATAACACACGGGGATTATCATAACTGCATGAGGAAATGGTTTTAATCAACTTCATTTATTAATTATAAGAAAAAGGCCAACAAAAATCAATGCAGAGCCGAACAATCGGCTGTTTAACAGCCGAACAGCCGGCTTTTAAACAGCCAACTGTTGGCTATTTACAGCCAAACAGTCGGACTGTTTTCGACTGTTTGGTTGTTTGTTAAGCCAAAACACTCAGTTTGGCTATTTTTGTGCAGGAGAATACGGTTCTAAAGTTATACATCTGTTCAATTTTTTTGGATAGGTAAGATCTGTTAAAAAAATCTATGCTAACTACTATATCGACATAAAATTTCTCTATTCAAACGTATACTAATTTACTGAAAATGAAATAAAACATGCGTAAATGTGCTTATCGATTTGAAGTAATTGATATGAAAATTTTTTTTGGCTTCAATGTTTCAAAGTTTTTCTAGATTTTGAGGTTCAAGCAGATGAAAAGATGAGAGTTTTTCCTGTGTTGGAAGTTCATTTTGAAGTTTTTATAAGTCGGGAAGTGTTTGGTTTTCAATTATTAACTAAAAAGGTAGTGTAGTCCTTTCAACAATATATTATTTTGTAATTGTACAAAACATTTAAGGGCATCTTTGTCTTTTACCATACAAGAGGCCAATGTCATAATATTCATAATTTTGGAAGTCAAAGTGGAATTTAGGTCCTTTGACTGGGTCAAACTTAAAAGTACCCCGAGGAGACGGACTGGGGAAAGTGGAAAGACAGAGAAACATATGGGTTAATAAAGAACCGACCGGGTCAAGAAAAAAGGGAACCCGATTTTCATTTAGAGCCGGCAGTTCAAGCGGTTGGATGGCAGGCTGTTTGTACAGCCATAAAATCCTTAAACTTGGATTGGACCAGGGTCTAGTTTGATAGTTTTCAGATTGAACCGGGCGGTCCGGTCCGGGTTTTATAACTATGATATAATTACACATAATAGAAGATACAAAAAAATAT
>NW_019245581.1:0-1495 GCF_002742605.1 Olea europaea var. sylvestris
AGATCAAACTGCCAAATTTCGGCCAATTCCGACACAGTCGAGAAAAATGACGAAATTGCCCCCGGCGCGGTTTTTGTTTCTTAACAACAAGTCAAATTTTAGCCAATTCTGTCACAGACGCGAAAAATGACGAAATTACGCCCGGCGCGATTTTTGTTCCCGATAAACCTGTCAAATTTGTGCTCATTCCGACACAGTCGAGAAAAATGATGAAATTGCCGCCGGCGCGATTTTTATTTACGATCAAATTGCCAAATTTCAGCCAATTTCTACACAGTCGAGAAAAATGACTATATTGCCGCCGGCGCGATTTTTATTTCCGATCAAACACCCAAATTTCAGCCAATTCCGACATAGTCGAGAGAATTGACGAAATTGTCCCCGGCGCGGTTTTTTTTCCCGATCAACCAGTTAAATTTTAGCCAATTCCGACATAGTCGCGAAAAATGATGAAATTACACCCGGCGCGGTTTTTGTTCCCGATAAACCTGTCAAATTTGAGCTCATTCAAACACAGTCGCGAAAAATGACGAAATTGCCCCCTGCGCGATTTTTGTTTCCGATCAACCTGTCAAATTTCAGCCCATTCCGACATCGTCGCGAAAAATGATGAAATTTCCCCAGGCGCGATTTTTGTTTCCGATCACCCTGTCAAATTTGAGCCCATTCCAACACAGTCGAGAAAAATGACGAAATTGCCCCCGGCGCGATTTTTATTTCAGATCAAACTGCCAAATTTCAACCAATTTCGACACAGTCGGGAAAAATGATGAAATTGTCCCTTGCGTGATTTTTGTTTCCGATCAACAAGTCAAATTTTAGCCAATTCCGACACTGTCGCGAAAAATGACGAAATAGCCCCCGGTGCGATTTTTGTTCCCGATCAACCAGTCAAATTTGAGCCCATTCCGACAAAGTCGCGAAAAATGACGAAATTGCCAGCTGCGCGATTTTTGTTCCCGATCAACCTTTCAAATTTTAGCCCATTCTAATACTGTCGCGAAAAATAACGAAATTGCCCACAGCGCGATTTTTGTTTCCGATCAACCTGTCAAGTTTGAGCCCATTCTGACGCAGTCGAGAAAAATGACGAAATTGCCCCTGGCGACATTTTTATTTCAGATCAAACCGCCAAATTTCAGCCAATTCCGACACAGTCGAGAAAAATGACAAAATTTCCCCCGGCGCGGTTTTTGTTTCCGATGATACCAGTCAAATTTTAGCCAATTTCGACACAGTCGCGGAAAATGACGAAATTAAACCTGGCGCGATTTTTGTTCTCGATCAACCAGTCAAATTTGAGCCCATTCCGACACAGTCGCGAAAAATGACGAAATTGCCAGCCGCGCGATTTTTGTTTCCGATCAACCTATTAAATTTTAGCTCATTCTGATACAGTCGCGAAAAATAACAAATTGCCCCCGGCGCGATTTTTGTTTCCGATCAACCTGTCAAATTTGAGCCCGTTCTGACACAGTCGAGAAAAATGACGAAA
>NW_019245582.1:0-1495 GCF_002742605.1 Olea europaea var. sylvestris
CAGAAGAAAAATCAGATGATTCAAATGAACGCAAGAAGGAATTATAGGAACAGCGGAAGAAACGGAAGGATGATGATTTTCTGCGCAGATGCCATATTCTAAATGCACTATCAAATTCTGTTTAAAGCGCACACAGGACTATCGAAACAACAAAAGAATTGTGGCTGATATTGGACAACAAGTATCATGTTGAAGAGGTAAGCAACCAGAAATTCTTGATCGGTAATTACTTTGATTTCAAGATGACAGACAGTAAGTCTGTTCTTGCCCAGGTACATGAATTACAACTTATTGTTAGTAATCTTAAGAATGCTGAAATTGTCTTGCCTGAAGCATTTCAAATTGGAGCCATTATTGCAAAATTACCAAGTTTATGGAATGGCTATAAAAAGAAACTCAAACATGATGAAACCAAGCATACCCTGGAATCCCTCATGCGTCATTTGCGTATTGAGGAAGACTCTCGTAAATGAGAAAATAATGATCAAGTAGCAGAAAAGGCAAGCATGGTTCAAGGAAATAATAAGGGTAACAAGAAGCGTAAAAACTCCAGTTCTAAGGAAGATTATGCAGAAACCTCTAAGAAAAAATTCAAGGGAGATTGTTTCTACTGCAAGAAATCTGGTCATATTGCTCGTGAATGCCGACATCGAATAAAAGACGAGAAGGTAAAGAACGAAAAGACAAAGAAGGATCAAGTAAATGTGATGGAAATCATGATCCAAACCTTGTTGCTGTGGTGGAAAAAGCCAACTCAGTCGGAGTTGAAGTAGGACGGGGGCTGGATACTGGAGCTACAATTCATGTAAGTAATGACAGATCGCAGTTCAAGACTTACAAAGAATGCACCGATGGAAGAGAAGTAAAAATGGGTAACAATGTTCGTACCAAAGTTGTTGGAATTGGATCAGTTGAACTGAAATTCACATCGGGAAAGAATCTGACTTTGGCAGAAGTTCTCCATGTGCCTGAAATGACCAAGAACCTGATTTCTGGGGATCACCTTAACAAGGTAGGTTTTAAGCTTGTAATTGAGTCTGATAGCCTTATAGTATCTAAGAATAATGTATTTGTCGGAAAAGGCTACTCATGTAATGGTATGTTCAAAATGAATCTAATAAATGATAACTTTGCTTATACTGTTGATTCTTTACCTTTATGGCATGCTAGATTAGGCCACATAAATTCTAAATCCATTAAGAACATGCATAATTTAGGAATTATTCCTAAATGTAAGTTTGATGATGTTAACAAATGTGATATATGTGTTCAAGGTAATATAACGTATAAGCCACATAAATCTGTTATGTGAACATCTGAATTACTTGGTCTTATACATTCTGATGTGGTTGATCTGCATAGTAAAGTTTCACGTGGAGAGAACAAGTACTTTGTGATCTTTATAGATGATTTTTCGAAATATGCTTATGTATGCTTACTAAAAAGTAAAGATGAAGTTTTAAGCAAATTTCTTATTTATAAAGCAGTAGTGGAA
>NW_019245583.1:0-1495 GCF_002742605.1 Olea europaea var. sylvestris
GCTTGTCTAATTCGATTGGAATCGAGCCAATGAAAAGTGGTTTTTGATTTCATTGTAACTTTGGGTTTGTTCATTTTCGACGAGTTTCTTGTCTAATTCGATTGGAATTGAGCCAATGAAAAGTGGTTTTTTATTTCATTATAACTTCGGATTTGTTTGTGTTGGGCGAATTGCTTGTCTCATTCGATTGGAATCGAGTCAATCAAAAGTGATTTTTGATTTCATGATAACTTCGGGTTTTTTTCGTTCTTGGCGAATTGCTTGCCTCATTCGATTGGAATCAAGACAATGAAAAGTGGTTTTTGATTTCACGATAACTTTAGATTTGTTCGTTTTTAGCTAATTGCTAGTCAAATTCGATTGGAATCGAACCAACGAAAAGTGGTATTTAATTTCATGATAACTTTGGGTTTCTTCATTTTCGACGAATTGGTTGTCTAATTCGACTTGAATCTAGCTAATGAAAAGTGATTTTTGATTTCATTATAACTTTCGATTTGTTCATTTTCGACGAATTGCTTCTCTCATTCGATTGGAATTGAGTCAATGAAAAGTGATTTTCGATTTCATGATAACTTCGGGTTTGTTCGTTCTTGGCAAATTGCTTGGCTAATTCGATTGGAATCGAGCCAATGAAAAGTGGTTTTTGATTTCATTGTAACTTTGGGTTTGTTCATTTTCGACGAATTTCTTGTCTAATTCGATTGGAATTGAGCCAATGAAAAATGGTTTTTTATTTCATTATAACGTCGGGTTTGTTTGTTTTGGGCGAATTGCTTGTCTCATTCGATTGGAATCGAGTCAATCAAAAGTGATTTTTGATTTCATGATAACTTCGAGTTTGTTCGTTCTTGACGAATTGCTTGCCTCATTCGATTGGAATCAAGCCAATGAAAAGTGGTTTTGGATTTCATGATAACTTTGGATTTGTTCATTTTTAGCTAATTGCTAGTCAAATTCGATTGGAATCGAGCCAATGAAAAGTGGTTTTTGATTTCATGATAACTTCGGGTTTGTTCAATATTTAAGTGAATTGCTTGTCTAATTCGATTGGAATCGAGCAAACGAAAAGTGGTCTTTGATTTCATGATAACTTTGGGTTTCTTCGTTTTCGACGAATTGGTTGTCTAATTCGACTTGAATCTAGCTAATGAAAAGTGATTTTTGATTTCATTATAACTTCCGGTTTGTTCGTTTTCGACGAATTGCTTCACTCATTCGATTGGAATTGACTCAATGAAAAGTGATTTTCGATTTCATGATAACTTCGGGTTTGTTCGTTCTTGGCAAATTGCTTGGCTAATTCGATCGGAATCAAGCCAATGAAAAGTGGTTTTTGATTTCATGATAACTTCGGATTTGTTCATTTTTAGCTAATTGCTAGTCAAATTCGATTGGAATCGAGCCCATGGAAAGAGGTTTTTGATTTCATGATAACTTCGGGTTTGTTCTCTTTTGGCGAATTGCTTTTCTAATTCGATTGAAATCGAGCCAT
>NW_019245584.1:0-1495 GCF_002742605.1 Olea europaea var. sylvestris
CCTACTCCCCAATACAATCCAATCCCCACCCAATCCACCACAAAATTGACTTATGCTCTATAAGATTTCTCTAAATTAGCTTATCTGCTTCTATGTAACATCAAAATTTTGAGTGATGATCAATTTGAGGATTGTAATGCAGCATATAATGTCAAGTAAATTTGAATGTCTTATTGCTTTATTTTTGCTCCTTTCTTTATTGTAACACTTAATAGGTTACATATTTTATTAACTTGTATGCGGTCTTTACAGCATTAGATTCAGTTTCTATCGGTATTCAACAACACATTGGCAATTTGTCTACGTTTGTTTACTCTATTTTGTCGACGTTGTTTTTTTAACCCTAGCTTTGGGATGTTTTACTGATCTATTGACTACGTAAAGATGCCAATAGCTTGATTTGTCCAGGTATGCTCTGAAAGATGGATTTTTATTGCAATTTTGAATGTTTAATTTACCTAGTTGTTTGGCTGAATATATTGAAGAGCAAACTAAATTCATAACGAAATGTCTAGGACTAGGATATCTTCGACCGGATTGTTCTATTGATCAGTGTTTATTGAATATCTAATAGGGAGCAATCGACGTCACAGAAAATAGCGTGTACCAATTTCTCTCATAGTGAATTAGTGTAGCAACAAATAAGAACTTAATTTCTTATTGTGCGAATCTCCATAACTCTTGTGTGTCTATTTTCTTCCTGCTATTTTATTGCTCTTTGTGATATAGAATTATGATTTATAATTCTCAACAAATAGTTGATTTGAGATGGCCCAAAATGAGACGGAACATTTGGCGGAACTTCTCGTTCCGGAGTGGAAGATGGAAGGGAAGGAGGCACCAAGCAAGGACAAATGAGATGACATTTCCATTAAGCAAGGAATCATCAACCATTTCAAGAATCACCAAATCAAATTGGGACCTCAATTTCGAGAAGCGGTTGATGGCCTAGATTCTAATATTTTAGCAGGCTCCAACAAGTCTCATGATTTTGATATAGCAGATATGCATATATATGCAAAATATAATTTCAGCAAAGACCAAAACGTGAAAAGACATTGCCTAGTCCAGGCTTCATACTTCCAGCAATGGTTTAATAAAATTTTGTAAAATATTTTAGTTAACATAATGGGCACAAAAACTGAGCCTTCTTATAATTTCACAGCCATACGTACGAACTGTAATACATATTTCATAATTCACAGGAAATATATCTACAAAGAATCATTAATCTAATCAAATGGTAAAGCGTTTCGTGGCGCTACAGTCAAACGCTAAGCTTTGGACGAAAATCAGAGTTCACGAACTCTCTGATAAATTCATCTGTACATGCCATTCATATACGCTCAGGTGTTGCAGGATTATCGAGAGGAAACCAATCAGTACAACCTACTTCGGTCCGTGCAGCAATTATGGCATCTTTTATGGCAAAGAAAACAGGTGAAGCGAGAAAAAATGGAGGCTTTCCTACTGCTTTCGATGAGCGGATGGCCTT
>NW_019245585.1:0-1495 GCF_002742605.1 Olea europaea var. sylvestris
TCATGGAAAGAGGCGACCCTTCATTTATAAAAATTATGACAAACTATGAATTCATGGATTTGATTTATCCAGAAAAATATTTTATTGAAATCTCAAAGTTTGATGACATATTCATTAAGGAAGTATCCAGATTTGCCAAGGGAAGGAAGATATTTTTAAAATTTTATTCAATCAGTCCAGAATATGATGGAGTTGTTTTCTATCCAGTTGAACACATAATCTCAATTGGATATGTTGCAGCCAATTTCCAAATTGATGTTACAGAGAATAATAGAAAAATTTCAACAGTGACAAAATCATGGATCAGACATAGAAGAGCACTTGGAATTAAAGCCATATAAAACATTGCCAAAAATTTGTTTGATAACAAATTTTCGTGCTTATGCCAATATGAAAATTGGATGCTGATATCCGATGGAGGACATGCAAAATCAGAAATTTTAAAAGACTATATTACAATATTTCAAGATTTGATATACATCAATTTCCAGGATGTTCTATCACTATAAAAGAATCCTGTCAACTAAGAGAGTGCCTCAGCTACATGTGAAAAATGAAAGAAGAAGACAAAGCACCTTTTTGACAAAGGTGTATAAAGGACAATAATACTACATGTGAAGATGTAGGCCCAAGGAAGAAAATAGAAAGGCAAGTGTGCCTTACTGATGTATTCAATGATGTAATAGAGTCTCAAAAACTTGTATAAATAGAGACATTGCCATAGAAGAATATCATCTCATCCTATCTTGAATTCTCGAGTTGTAAGCAATAGCCGATTCTTAGTTTAAAAAAACCAGTTTTTCTGAAAACCCCTTGTACCAAATTAAAGTCTTGTATCAATCCTAATAGAAATAAAATTCCAATATTTTGATATCGAAATGAGTTTCTAAATCTTTTTCCCATAGATTCTTGAAAGATCCAATAGAAAGTTTCCTTCTTATTTTAGCAAAAAGAGAGTTTTCCTTAACAGAAGTCTAGAGTCTTATTCTTTAGAAGTTGATACAGTGAGAGCAAGTAGCTGAAACAGTAACAATTCCGTGAAAGCAGGAGGCCGTTGAAGGAAGCAGTTTACAAATTCAGAGCTCGAAGGTCACTCGATTCTAAGAATACAGATCTAGATCAAACCTAAGGTAAAACTATTAAACTTTTGCTAAAATTAGAATGAATCTTTTAAAGGTCTTAAAAGAATCGCAGGAATAATTGCATGATGATTATTTTGATAAATGTCAGGATATACAATTGAATGATTTTGTAATTTATTAGAAAGAATGTTAGATCATAGAATGATTTTATATTCAAATATTCAAAATAGAGTTAACAGAAAATAAAATGTTTAAAAAGATTAGGACATATGTTACAATATAGAAAAAATCATTTCATTAAGGGTAATATAGACATTTCCATAAAAAGGAATAGTAACAGGCCAAATAGAAAAATCTCCCTGTTTTTAGTTTGGGCAAGTCAAAATAACCATTCTCCAGTCTTTTTTTTTTTT
>NW_019245586.1:0-1495 GCF_002742605.1 Olea europaea var. sylvestris
AAAAGCTAGGGTTTCATGAAGTGTATGAAAATAGTTTATCAATTAGAATGAAATTTAAATATCGATGTGTGAAGTAGTAAAGCGCCAAAATTCTCTCAATCGGTTCGGATCAATAACTCAATTACATATTCATATGCTCAATTAAAGATTCTTGTCATCAAACTTTAATTGAAAAATATAACAAAGGCACAATTTAATTCTATAGTAATCCTAAAATATGGATTTCATATAACATATATCCACTTTAGTCTATTGAAATCAGATTCTAAATCCACCTTCTACATCAAGCATAATATCATAAAGAATCACACCAATACGATAATTGAAATTCAACAAATAGTTTAATTTAACTATAGATAAAACATGATTGAATCTATGCGAAATATTGTAAATGTTAAACCAATCTCACAACAATGCTTGAAATTGAAATTCAATACACACTTCAATTATTTAATGGAAAGAACATGATTAAATCCATGAAAATAAAATATATAGTAAACCAATCTCAAAACATATTTATAAGAACAAGAAATTCAAACCTAGAATTGTTTAGAAATGGAAATCATATTACATACATGAGAAATGTTGAAATAACTGATACCAATCGAGTTCCTCCTTTGCTTCGCCAAAGATTTCTAGGCTTCCATAGAGTTTCTTCACCCAAGATGAGAGAAAAGCGGTACCAGGTCCGTTCCTCTTCGTTTTGGAGTGTTCTAGGCTTAAGAATCGAGTGAAAATGTGTTACCATAGTTGATGGCGTGAAATCTTGGAACTTCCAATTTTTCTTCTGGGAGATAACTATGCCACCACAAAGTATAAACTTACGCAATCGCATAGAACAAATGTGTGGCGCCCAAAAATTCCTTGGGCCCTTCTATGCGGTCGCATAGCTTTTGAACTATGCGACCGTATAGTTCGAAAATTTTCTTGTCTCGCATAGTTCGAAAATTTTCTCGTCGGACAGCTTTTAGTATTTTAGCCAAAACTTTCTCTCCCGATGTCCAATTGAGATTATTCAAGTTTCGTTGGAAAGCTTACACGAAGGGCTACAACTTTGATTCAAAAATATCTTCCAATTAGATCATCTTCCATGTCAAAAAGGGATCCCAATATGAGGTTGAAAATCAGTGCGTAACTTTTTCAATTGAGAATTGATTTATGAAGATGTTATGATCATATTTCATTTCCTTTGACTTCTAATTGCACCCAATTGACTCTTAGCATTCTTGAATCATCATTCCATTGTTGGTCTTAGTTATGAATTATTTGCAACTTGGTCCTTGAACTTTCACTTTCTTCCACTTTGTCCCCTTTTTACTCATTTCTTCCAAATTTCAACATTTTCCTTCAAATTGCAACCTAGATCAAAACATAAGAGTAATGAGTACATTTTGACGTCAAATAATCATATGAATGCAATAATTAAGCGGGACAAATATCATATTTTACACTCTTATCAGTAGATACCAACACTTTATCTAAGAATGTAGGTAAC
>NW_019245587.1:0-1495 GCF_002742605.1 Olea europaea var. sylvestris
CCCGAAGTTATCATGAAAATAAAAACTGCTTTTCATTGGCTCGATTCCAATCGAATTAGACAAACAATTCGTCAAAAAGAAACCAACCCAAATTTATCATGAAATCAAAAACCACTTTTCCTTAGCCCGATTCTAATCGAATTAGACCAGCAATTCGCCGAAAACGAACAATCCTGAAGTTTTCATGAAATCAAAAACCACTTTTCATTGGCTCGAATCCAATAGATTCCAATTGAATTAGACTAGTAATTCGCTAAAAATGAATGAACCCGAAGTTATCTAGAAATCAAAATCAATTTTCATTGGCTATATTCCAAATGAATTAGACTAGCAGTTCTTCGAAAAAAAACAAGCCCGAAGTTATCATGAAATCAAAAACCACTTTTCATTGGCTCGATTACAATCGAATTAGGCTAGCAATTTTCCGAAACGAGTAAACCCGAAGTTATCATGAAAATAAAAACTGCTTTTCATTGGCTCGATTCCAATCGAATTAGACAAACAATTCGTCAAAAAGAAACAAACCCAAATTTATCATGAAATCAAAAACCACTTTTCCTTAGCTCGATTCCAATCGAATTAGACCAGCAATTCGCCGAAAACGAACAATCCTGAAGTTTTCATGAAATCAAAAACCACTTTTCATTGGCTCGAATCCAATCGAATTGGACTAGTAATTAGCTAAAAATAAAGAAACCTGAAGTTATCATGAAATCAAAAACCACTTTTCATTGGCTGGATTCCAAATGAATTAGGCCAGCAATTCGCCAAAAATGAACAAGCCTGAAGTTTTCATGAAATCGAAAACTACTTTTCATTGGCTCGATTCCAATCAAATTTGACTAACAATTTGACGAAAATGATAATAGTAGAAGTTATCATGAAATCAAACACCACTTTCCATTGGCTTGATTCCAATCGAATTAGACTAACAATTCACCAAAAATGAACAAACCCGAAGTCATCATGAAATCAAAAACCACTTTCCATTAGCTCGATTCCAATCGATTTAGACAAGCAATTCGTCAAAAATAAACAAACTCTAAATTATCATGAAATCAAAAACCACTTTACGTTAGCTCTATTCCAATCGACTTAGCCTAGTAATTTGCCAAAAAACTACAAACCCAAAGTTATAATGAAATCAAACACCACTTTTCATTGGGCCGATTCCAATCAAATTAGACTAACAATTCGCTAAAAATGAAGAGAAACAAAGTTATCTTGAAATCAAAAACAACTTTTCATTAGCTCGATTCCAATCGAATTAGACAAGAAATTCGTCGAAAATAAAGAAACCCGATGTAATCATGAAATCAAACACCACTTTTCATTGGCTCCATTCCAGTCGAATAAAACTAGCATTTTTTCGAAAACGAACAGACCCGAAGTTATCATGAAAACAAAAAACAACTTTTCATTGGCTCGATTCCAATCGAATTAGACTAGCAATTTGCCAAAAATGATCAAACCCGAAGTTATCATGAAATCAAAA
>NW_019245588.1:0-1495 GCF_002742605.1 Olea europaea var. sylvestris
ATTTAGAAGACGTCAAGGTTGAAGCAATTATATATTAAAGTGATAAGTCTCCTAGCATGAGCTGTCTAAGTAGGAGGTAGCTTCTTGCAGCCAACTTTGACTTCTCCCTTGCACCATATGGAGCCATATGTGATTTAGAAGAGTTATATCTATCTTGTGTAAAGTGGTAAGGACTTATAAGACGTGTTGGAGGCTTAAGGTTGAAGGAATTAGAGGTTAAAGTGACAAGTCATTACATGTTGAGTAGGTGTTGTCTCGTTTCATTAAATTCTGATTTCCTACTTATCCTTGGAGGGTTTTTATGAAATTTAGGGATAATATACCACATACAAGAAGTCCTAAAGTAGTGGTAGACGTGAATAATGCTTAAGAGTGAAGGAATTGACCATTATAAAGACAAATGAGTAGGCATGACGTGTACTACGTATCAAGGTGTTCCTTATAGTAAAATCCGATTTTACATCTACACTTGCATATATAAATCAAGTGTCCTCGGCTTATTTTAATGTCTTAAAAATCCATTTTACTTGCCCTAATATCCCAAAACATATTATAGAGTCAATTCCTTAACTGTTCATTTGATTACCTACTAGATTGACACCTAATTCTCAACTGCTTTCAACAATTCGCATCTCCATATTTATAACATCCTATAAAACATATATTATTACATCATGATCATGTCATTCATGCCTTATGTCCCAAATATGGCAATTGCCTATCTAGGGTTTAAAGTGACCTCGATCATCCGAATGGAAAGCTTGAACTTTCGTCAATACTAATTTTCGGCCTTTCTGATATTACATTACTTACCAAGACAATCTCCAACATTTACTTAGCCTAATTTTCTAAATAAATTCATATCATGTCTATATAGTAATTAAATATTTTTAGATATACTTTTATAAAATTTAATGTAATAATTTATTAAGTTGTTGCTCTTTAAGTAGTACAACATTATAATTAATATTTAAGGAGAATATTAATCAAAGATCTATCTACTATAAATAATTTGTTGTTGCTTCTAAAGTAACAAAACATTATAATTAACATGTTTCTCTTGATGAATTATAATTTCAATGTTTCAGAAGGATATTGACATGTTTCTCTTGATGAAGCAATAATAAAAGACAATGTGCTCCCAAAGTAGCTCATGTTTCTGAAAATATGTTATTTTAAATTAGTATTTATCCCTGAAAGATAACACATAACTTATGTTATGTTGATATTGACTATTTTATTGACTATTTTATTAACTATTATGTGATATTTAGTTATATAAATCAAAACTAATTATATTTATTTCTTGTGCTAATCAAATCGCAAATATAACAAGATTTGAATTTGTTACACTTGATATATTTGGGAAAAACTATCTATCATGGATACTCGATACTAATATCCATCTTGTCTCAAAAAGTCTAGAAAAGATAATAAAAGAAGAAAACATAGAATCCCTATAGGATTGTGCAAAATCACTCATTTTTATTCTTCA
>NW_019245589.1:0-1495 GCF_002742605.1 Olea europaea var. sylvestris
AATTTTTTTTTATTATTATATGTGAAGAATAAGGAGAAGGAAAAGTGGAATTGTGGGAACTAACACCTCATATGTGAGAATTTCAAATTAGATCCACTTGAATTCTATTTCAAATGAAGTCTTATAAATTCCATAAAAGTCTATAAAAATTTTAAAATGAAAATCCATAAAAATCCACGAAAAACTTCCATTAATTCCATAAAAATCTATAAAAGATTCACGAAATCTACAAAAGTCATCATTTAAAAAAAAGTCCATCAAAGTATTTAAAAGTCCCAATAAATACACCCCCCTAAGATTCGAAGCGAATCGAAAATCGCCATCCCTTTGTTTGTTACAAGGTCTAGCTTATGGCAGCACAAGAATTTACCCCAAATCAATTTCTTCTCTTTTCCATTCTCCTCTTTCTTCTATCCAGGTTTTTCTCGCTAAAATTACCTTTTTAAATTTACACTTGATATGAGTTCCTCTCTCGTGTTTACAAAGAATCGTTTTATTTAGTTTGAAGTCATTTTTGCATTTGTTTGTGTAATATGGGTGAGACGATTTTGGGTGCTCACACCATAGCAACGATGCATAAAGAAAAAGCTTTATTTTTCTTAGATTTTCACTCTAATCAGGTTTGATTTTGCATTTTTAAAACTTATATTACTACATGTGACCAACTATTTGGTTATTTGAGGCTAAATATTCAATTATAACCTAACAATATGATATTTTGCGACTAAAAAGTAATTTGTGCCAACAAATAAACTATAATCTATAAGTTTTTTGATTTGTAACATATCAAATTTTTTTATTATGATCACGAAATAATATGTAATCAATTAATTTGATAACGTAATCAATAAATAAATTGTGACTTGTAAGTATGCATCTGTAATCAATAATTATATAATTGTGACTTAACATATTTAATTAATAAAAATTTAGCTAATTAATATCCGAGTTTTGAATTTTGAAACTTAAAATCTGAAAATTGAATATGTCATACTTAATAACTGATTTTTGATTTTTTTCTTTTTTCCCAAATTATAGTAGGGCTGCCAGTAGGCCATCACCTGGGCTCAGTTCACGCTCAAGTTGTATGCCCAGCCCTATTCATCCCTGTGCCCTACAGTTATAGGACCAAGATCCTTGACACCGCTATCTACTACGTATGATATGAGCAATACAACTCAAGATATAGCATACGCCAGGAAGTTATAATCAACATGGCGGATAGCAAAACATTAGGTAACTAATATTTCAGGAAATTTACCTTACCTACATAAATGGCAAAATGTTCGAAAGTGATCACACCATTGCCAATAACCATCTTGAATTCAAAAAACTTTCAAGAAACCAACGTCAGAATCTTCGGATAATATAAAGAGAAAATAAGGAACAACATTATAAATAAGCTCCGAGGACATAAAACCCTCTCGAATAACCGGCAGAATATAAAAGGATGAAAATCTAAAACTCGCTTTCTATTATGACGTTTATTATGAAC
>NW_019245590.1:0-1495 GCF_002742605.1 Olea europaea var. sylvestris
TAAATAATAATTATTGAAATAATTACTTAATTTAATCTAATAAATCCATCTTTAAATACCCTATTACATAAGTTCATTATTCTTAACTCCCGAAAAGAAACTATTTTTACTTGATGGAAACATAGTAGATTGTTTGATCGAATATTATCATCTAGGCTCAATCAAGGTCACCTAAGAACATATGCAAATACTCGATGATAAAACATCATAGTTCTAATGGTATTAAATATTAATGAATATCAAACATAGACTTGTTTGATTGAGATCATTAAATAGTACTCGATTGTGCAATCTTATGTACTAAAATACAGTTCTATCGTGTCTGAGAGAGGATGAAGTGCTTACTTGGATAATTAACCAAATAGCCCAAGAAATAGCACTAACAAGGAGGAGAAAAGGGCCCAAAATCAAATTAACATGGTTGATTGAATCCTTGGTTCCTGTCTTTTCAGCATATTTCCAATGAACACTTGATTTACCTATATTCAACACATCTCCATGGTAAAATGACAATATTAATGCACCACCAACACATATTAGGGTACCCAAAACCTTGGCTTTTCCACCCTTTGTCCTCAGCATCAACCTTTCTAGCCTGCCCAACATATACATAAAGATACGGAGTTAGGTATTAGATATTATCATTATCTTCTACACAAGACAGACGATCCATAATGAATGTTTTCAAACGATCTTTAAACTAAGATTGGACGATATATATTGGAAAAACCAATTTATATAAATTCTTTGAATTTTTTCTCTTATTTATGCCGTTGTTACACCATATTAGTACTTCCCTTTATATGCTTGTGGGAAAGTTAAGTACAACTCTTTTTATATCAAAAAATGACATCATTCCAATCACTACATGGCCTATATAGGGTTAATTATCCATCGTTTTTAGAGTTTTTTGAGGTAAGTTTTGTGAAAAGTGACTTTTTTTTTCAATGTGTGGTTGAAAATTAGTTTGAGGAAAATGAGATTTAATGTAAGTGTACCAAACGAGGGCTTAATATGTTCGGCTCCACATATTAATGAATATGAGTCCATTGATTTGGACATAAGTACTTCTAAATCTTATCGGATAGTCGAGAAATTTTATATATAGTGAAGAATGCAAGGAGGAGGAGTATGAATACATTACCCAAAAGGAATAGCCATGAGAAAAGTGATTGCAGGATTTATATTGGTCAATGCACATGCAATTGTTGGAGTGGAATTCTTGAGTCCAACAAAATATGTGATCTGATTTACTGTGACCCTGAAATTTATATCGAAAGAAAGTCAAGGCTTAATCAACATTCATATATATATGTATACATATCTATGGGATCTAATAGACATCGATGCTTAACTTATATTAAATACCGATAATATAGCACATAAATTAATTCACCAATCAATAGGTGTGCCATGTAATCTGTACTTAACATAAGCTAAGCACTGGTGTCCATTAAATCATCTCTCTCTCTCTCTCTCTCTCTCTCTCTCTCTC
>NW_019245591.1:0-1495 GCF_002742605.1 Olea europaea var. sylvestris
GGTGTCGGAATCGGCTAAAATTTGACTGATTGATGGGAAACAAAAATCGCGCCAGGAAAATTTCGTCATTTTTCGCGACGGTGCCGGAATGGGTTCAAATATGATTGATTGATCGGAAACAAAAATCGTGCCATGGGTAATTTCGTTATTTTTCGAGACGGTGTCGGAATCGGCTAAAATTTGACAGATTAATCGGAAACAAAAATCGCGCAGGGGGCAATTTCGTCATTTTTCGCGACGGTGTCTAAATTGGCTAAAATTTGACAGATTAATCTGAAAGAAAAATCGCGTCGGGGGCAATTTCGTCATTTTTCGTGACGGTGTCGGAATCGGCTAAAATTTGACTGATTGATGGGAAACAAAAATAGCGCCGGGGAAATTTCGTCATTTTTCGCGACGGTGTCGGAGTGGGCTCAAATTTGACTGATTGATCGGAAACAAAAATCGCTCAGGGGGCAATTTCGTCATTCTTCGCGACGGTGTCTGATTCGGTTAAAATTTGACAGATTAATCGGAAACAAAAATCGCACCGGGGGCAATTTGGTCATTTTTTGCGACAGTGTCGGAATCTGCTAAAATTTGATAGATTAATCGGAAATAGAAATCGCGCCGGGGGCAATTTCGTCATTTTTCGCGACGGTATCGGAATCGGCTAAAATTTGACTGATTGATGGGAAACAAAAATCTTGCCTGGGGCAATTTCGTCATTTTTCGCGACCGTGTCGAAATAGGCTCAAATTTGACTGATTGTTCGGAATCAAAAATCGCGCCGCGGTAAATTTCGTCATTTTTCGCGATGGCGTTGGAATGGGTAAAATTTGACAGATTAATCGGAAACAAAAATCGCGCCGGGGGCAATTTCGTCAATTTTCGAGACGGTGTCGGAATCGGCTAAAATTTGACAGATTGATCGGAAATAAAAATCACGCCGGGGACAATTTCGTCATTTTTCGCGACGGTGTCGGAATGGGCTCAAATTTGACTGATTGATCGGAAACAAAAATCGATCCGGGGGCAATTTCGTCATTTTTCGCGACGGTGTCGGAATGGGCTCAAATTTGACTGATTGATCGGAAACTAAAATCGCGTCGTGGGCAATTTCGTCATTTTTCGAGACGGTGTCGGAATCGGCTAAAATTTTACAAATTAATTGGAATCAAAAATCGCGGAGGGGGCAATTTCGTCATTTTTCGCGACAGTGTCTGAATCGGCTAAAATTTGACAGATTAATCGGAAACAAAAATCGCGCCGGGGCAATTTCGTCAATTTTTGCGACAGTGTCGGAATGGGCTCAAATTTGACTGATTGATCGGAAACAAAAATCGCGCCGAGGGCGATTTCGTCATTTTTCTCAATGGCGTCGAAATCGGCTAAAATTTGACAGATTGATCGGAAACAAAAATCGCGCCGACGGCGATTTCGTCATTTTTCGCGACGGTGTCAGAATGGGCTCAAATTTGACTGATTGATCGGAAACAAAAATCGCGCAGGGGGC
>NW_019245592.1:0-13288 GCF_002742605.1 Olea europaea var. sylvestris
TGGTTCAAATATTAAATGAAAAGGTGTGTAAAAATTGGAAAATGAAAAGGTGTGTAAAAATGGAAAATGAAAAGGTGTGATTATGTGTCAATTTCGATCAAATATTTGGACTTAATCCGATGGTCAAATTACAAAAGTAAGTAGACCAACTTATTCTACTCGTCGAGTAGATCGTCGTGGTATATTTGGAATCTCGAAACCAATTCTGGATGAATGAGAAATTGCGGACCAAAGTTGGAAGAAATGAAGTGCTGCAACTTTTCGAAAGGTGCAGGTTTTGGCCAAGTGTTGCAACTTTTTTGAAATGATGCATGTTTTGACCCACACTACTTCATTTGCACCCTTTCTGCATCTATAAATAGAATCCTATGGACATGATTTTGGACACACCAATTGCATTGAGCATTCATTCTCCTTTTGCAATTCTCTTCTTTCTAATTTTATAGCATTTCATACATTTCCTTTGTAGATGATAAATTTTGTCAAAAATTCGTCGGTTTCTTGTGGTTTGAAGCGCTGCTACCACAAGTTGTGAATCCATTGTATCTTGGGAGACAAGTGTCATTCACTGTGAGCACCGTAGTGGAGCAATTTGTCTTAAGGAAAGAGATAACGTTTCACCTTAGATTATTCTCTATTTCTACTCCTTCTTAATATTTGTTTTGCGTAATCTTTATACCAAAACTCTGTCCAAATTTTCATTCATATAAATTGTGTTTTAATCACGCTCTTGCGAGTTAAAATTGGTCAAACAAATATATCAAAAATCAACTCTTACATAACCATTTTTATAAGTTGTCTCCAACAATTTTAAGACAAAATTGTGTATCTTTGTGGTTGGTTGTAGACAAACATTACTTTGTTTGAATAGTGCTTTGTGTACTATTCCTCCACCGATATTATCATCATTTTGTTGAACTTCTATTTGTTTAACAAAAATGACTACCATCGGGATTTCGTCAAATCAAAATGGTTCCAATAATGTGATACCACTCGTGGCCATACTGTTGCATAATACTACTATCCCACATGGTAAAAAGTCGGAAAAATTTGCAGGAGTAGACTTCAAGAGGTGGCAACAAAAGATGTAGGTGGCAACAAAAGATGTTTTATCTCACCACTCTTAATTTGGCTAAATTTCTAAAGAAAACTGCACCGGCTGTACAAGAAGGGAAAAATAATCGTGAATCGATTATTGCTTTGGATGCATGGAAATACTCGGACTTCCTATGCAAGAACTATATCCTAAACGCATTGGATAATACACTATATGGGGTGTATAGTTCAAAGGAATCAGTCAAGGAACTATGAGATTCTTTGGAGATAAAGTACAAGATCGAGGATACCGAAACAAAGAAGTTCATTGTTAGCAAATTTTTGGACTACAAGATGGTGGATTCCAAAACCGTAATTAGTCAAGTGCAAGAGATTCAAGTCTTGTTACACGACATCCATGCCGAGAAAATGGAATTGAGTGAATCATTCCAAGTGACTGCCATTATTGAGAAACTCCCTCCTATGTGGAGAGATTTCAAAAATTACCTCAAACACAAACGCAACAAAATGAATTTGGAAGAATTGATTGTGCGCTTGAGGATTGAAGAGGACAATCGAAAAATCGAACGGAGGCCGGTTGATCAAGATGCTGCAAATTTTGTTGAAATGGAATCAAATGCAACAAACAAGAAACAAAAGGCTCCTAATTATGCACCGCGAAGAGACAATTCCAAGAAAGATAAGAAGTTTAAAGGGAATTGTTACAACTGTGGCAAGGCTCGACATCGTTCAAGTGAATATCGAAAGCCAAAGAAGAATACTCAAGCCCATATGGTTGCAAATAACACTCTATCCGATGGACTGCAAGAAATTAGTTTATCTGCAGTAGTGTCCGAATGCAACATGACTGAAAATACTAGAAAATGGTGGATTGACACCAGCGTTACTCGCCATGTGTGTGCGGACAAGGGGATGTTCTCCAACTATCAAGAATTGAATAGGGAACAACTATACATGGGAAATTTTGCAAGTTCCAAATTTGAAGGACAAGGCAAAGTCACTTTGAAGATGACATCTGGGAAAGAACTCGTCCTCAACAATGTCCTACATGTGTCGAATATAAGAAAGAATTTAGTGTCCGGGTCTCTGCTTAGCAAGAATGGTTTTAAACTTGTATTTGTACCCGATAAATTTGTGTTGTCTAAAAATGAGATGTATGTAGGGAAAGGATACACGTGTGATGGAATGTTCAAGTTGAACGTTCTTACAATTGTACCGAAGCAAGTCGTTATGAATAAAACTATAAATTCCGTTTACTTGCTTGAGCCTTCATGTTTGTGGTATAGTCGATTACGACATGTGAATTACAAATCGTTGCGCAAACTAATGAATCTAAGTTTAATTTCGGCGCATAAAATCAATCCTAATCATAAATGTGAAATATGTGTTGAATCAAAATTGGCTAAAATACCGTTCCAATCAATACAAAGGAATACAACCCCTCTTGAATTGATCTATAGCGATATATGCGATCTAAAATTTGTACAAACTCGAGGTGGGAAGAAATATTGTGACATTTATTGATGGTTGTACAAAGTTTTGCTATGTCTTTCTTTTGAGAAGTAAAGACGAAGCCTTAGATGCATTCAAAACCTATAAGGCTGAAGTTCAAACACAACTTGAAAAACGAATAAAAAATATTCATAGTGATAGAGGAGGTGAATATGGGGCACCGTTTGAAGATTTTTGTTCTAAACATAGAATTGTTCATCAAACAACGGCACCTTACTCTCCTCAATCAAATGGTGTTACAGAACGTAAAAATCAAACACTTAAAAAAATGATGAATGCCATGTTAATAAGTTCGGGTTTACCACAGAACATGTGGGGGAGGCTATTTTAAAGGCAAATAGTCTTTTTAATAAAATATCTCTTAAGAAAATGGAAGAGACACCATATGAACTATGAAAAGGCTATCATCCATCCTACTAATACTTGAAAATGTGGGGGTGTTTGCCTAAGGTTGAGGTACCTAAGCCTAAACAAGTGAAAATCGGTCCTAAAACGATAGATTGCATATTTATTGGATACGCCAATAATAGTAGTGCATATCGATTTTTTGTACACAAATTCGAAATACAAGACGTACACGAAGGGACCATAATTGAATCAAGGAATGCGACATTCTTTGAAAATATTTTTCCTTGCAAAAATAAGGAAAATACGAGTTCTAACAAGAGAACATATGAAACTACCAATGGAACTTCAAATGAGGAAGAACCAAGGCGTATTAAAAGGGCTAGGACTTCCAAGACATTTAGTCCAAATTTTCTAGCTTATATGGTAGAGAATGATCCAAAGACTTTCGATGAAGCAATATCTACACCGGAAGCACCGCATTAGAAAGAAGCTATTAATAATGAGATAGATTCTATAATGCAAAATCATACATGGGAGTTGATTGATTTACTTCTCGGTAACAAGCCTTTAGAATGCAAATGGATATTCAAAAAGAAATTGAAAACTGACGGATCCATTGATAAATATAAGGGTTGATTGGTTGCTAAAGGATATAGGTAAAAGGAAGGACTTGATTTCTTTGATACCTACTCACTCGTGACTAGAATCACGTCGATAAGGTTGTTAATTGCAATTGCGGCAATACACAATCTAGAGATTCATCAAATGGATGTAAAAACAGCATTCCTAAACGGTGAGTTAGAAGAGGAGATTTACATGGAGCAACCTGAATGGCTCGTTTCTCCTAACCAAAAACACAAAGTGTGTAAACTTGTTAAGTCCTTGTATGCATTAAAACAGGCTCCTAAACAATGGCACCACAAGTTTGACAAAACAATGTTATCAAATGGATTCAAGATCAAAGAATGTGACAAATGTGTATATATTAAACATACACCATATGCTTATGTAATTGTTTGTCTATATGTGGAAGACATGTTAATAATGGGCAATAGTCACGAAATGTTGCTTAACACCAAAAAGATGCTAACAAAGCATTTCGATATGAAAGATATGGGTGTGGCAGATGTAATCCTAGGGATTAAAATCTCTAGAACGCAGGATGAAATTGTAATTTCATAATCTCACTATATGGAAAAAGTACTTAAAAAGTTTGACGTGTTTGAGGAAAGTCCTGTGAGAAATCCACTTGATCCGAGTATGCATTTAGTCAAGTATACGGGAGAAAGCATATCACAACTAAGGTATTCACAAATAATTGGCAATCTTATGTATATTACAAACTGCACTCGACCGGATATTGCTTTTGCGGTGAATAAACTTAGTAGATTTACAAGTAATCGAAACCGAGATCATTGGAAGACTTTGACGAGGGTTTTAAGGTACTTGAAGTATACCTCAACATATGGATTACACTTCACAAAATATCTTGCGGTACTAGAAGGATATTGTGATGCGAATTGGATATCCGATATGAAGGATTCCAAGTCCACTAGTGGTTATGTATTCACCATTGGTGGAGCTGCTGTATCATGGAAATCAACAAAGCAAACGTGCATAGCTCGATCAACGATGGAATCTGAATTTATTGCTTTGGACAAAGTTGGAGAAGAAGCAAAATGACTTCGAAATTTCTTAGAAGATATTCCATGTTGGCCAAAGCCAGTACCTGCGATAAGTATACATTGTGATAGTCAATCAGCAATTGGAAGGGCTCGAAGCAGCATGTATAATGGTACGTCTAGACATATTCGTCGTAGACACAACACTATTAAGCAACTGATCTCAAATGACGTTATCTCCATAGATTATGTGAAATCAAAGGAGAATATTGTGGATCCACTGACTAAAAGTTTGCCTAGAGATCAAATGCGTTGCCTATCGAGAGGAATGGGATTAAAGCCTACTACGTAAGAGTTTTTGCAATGGTAACCCTACCTTGTTGACTGGAGATCCCAAGATCTTGGTTCAAAGTGACAACTAAGTTGTGAAAATTCCATGAAGCACTTAGGAAATTAGAATTCCTAACTCATTCCTACGATACTAAAGTACTTTCTGCAGAGTAAATAGAGGCTAAGATTATCTTTTAATGATTCCTATATCTTGATTAAGTCAAGTAGAGTAGGGCAGAATACTCTTAATAGGAGGTCACCTATATAAGTGTGAAGTTGGGCCGCTTCGATAAGAATTGTTTAAGATTTGAATTCTTTAAACACTTATGAAATCAAGAAGGGTTCAGGGTCAAAATGAACAAAGTCATGAGAACTAAGTACAGAATAGGGAAGATATCTGTGTGAGTACTGTTGTCTTGACTTACACTAAAGGCTGAGTGGTTCAAGACCTATGGTTCACCAATTATCCGAGTAAGTCCGATAGTATTTCACTAAGGGAGGTTCAAGGCCAGAAGCCACCAACCCTGATGCAGTATTTTTTCGCACCCTTTCTACATTGCATCATATCATCGCATTTGCATATACGTACCCGAATTTCCATTCATGTGGGGGATTGTAGGAATTGGTTCAAATATTAAATGAAAAGGTGTGTAAAAATTGGAAAATGAAAAGGTGTGTAAAAATGGAAAATGAAAAGGTGTAACTACGTGTCAACTTCGACCAAATATTTGGACTTGATCCGATGGTCAAATTACAAAAGTAAATAGACCAACTTATTCTACTCGTTGAGTAGATCGTCGTGTTATATTTAGAATCTCGAAACCAATTCTGGATGAATGAGAAATTGCGGACTAAAGTTGGAAGAAATGAAGTGCTGCAACTTTTCGAAAGGTGCAGGTTTTGGCCAAGTGTTGCAACTTTTTTGAAATGATGCATATTTTGGCCCACACTACTTCATTTGCACCCTTTCTACATCTATAAATAGATCATATGGACATAGTTTTGGACACACAAATTGCATTGAGCATTCATTCTCCTCTTACAATTCTCTTCTTTCTAATTCTATAGCATTTCATACATTTCCTTTGTAGAGGGAAAATTCTGTCTAAAGTTCGTCGGTTTCTTGTGGTTTGAAGTGTTGCTACCACAAGTTGTGAATCCATTGTATTTTGGGAGACAAGTGTCATTCACCGTGAGTACCGTAGTGGGGCAATTTGTTTTAAGGAAAGAGATAACGTTTCGCCTTGACTTTTCTCTATTTCTACTCCTTCTTAATCCTTGTTTTGCGTAATCTTTATACCAAAACTCTGTCCAAATTTTCATTCATATAAATTGTGTTTTGATCACGTTCTTGCGGGTTAAAACTGGTCAAACAAATATATCAAAAATAAACTCTTACATAACCCTTTTTATAAGTCGTCTCCAACAGTCAGTACCTCATCCCATCAAAAGGGCTTCTGAATACTAACCCACATGAGATCTTAACCTAGTGACACATGAAATTGTGGTGCAGAATCCGAAAATGGGATATTCAATGCGATTTTACCAGGACATGTTGATTTTACAAGTGAT
The DNA here is from genome assembly GCF_002742605.1 of Olea europaea var. sylvestris. Taxonomy (NCBI): domain Eukaryota; kingdom Viridiplantae; phylum Streptophyta; class Magnoliopsida; order Lamiales; family Oleaceae; genus Olea; species Olea europaea. The sequence goes on from NW_019245592.1 coordinate 6,441, forward strand.
CCTTGGCTTTCAATTTCAAATGGAGCAAAAGATCTTGTGAGGAAGATGTTACATTTTGATCCCAAGCATAGGCTGACAGCAGGCCAAGTGCTAAGTATGCATGATTAAATAGTAATATTCTATATGCATACACTGTAAACAGGAATTATAAGACGAATAACAAATATATTTTCTAACCCGGGTTTATTATAATGTTTTAAGATCATCCATGGATCAAGAAGGATGGAGAAGCACCAAACACACCATTGGATAATGCTGTTCTGAGTAGACTTAAAACAATTCGGAGCCATGAATAAGTTCAAGAAAGTAGCACTTCGGGTAACGACACTTTTGTTTATCCACACAATGATTTAGCTATCGTGTTAATTATACTATCCTCTAAAACACCGAAAGTCCAGCGGGCAAGAGTTGTCACAAGATAAAAGAGAAATATAAAACTATAAGGAACCATCAATCCTCTCCTCTTAGACAACTTATATTCTTTTCTTCTGCTACTTTATTCGACCCCGAGCAATCTTAGTTATTTGTGTGGTGTGTACACCCAAGCACACATGTAAACTTTTAGCTCTTCTAATTTTCTTGGAATTATCAGGTCATTGCAGGCTGTCTATCAGAAGAAGAAATCATGGGATTAAAACAAATGTTTAAAAGAATGGAGTCAATGGACACTGATACCAGTGGTACAATAACAGTTGAAGAGCTAAGGCAAGGATTGGCAAATCAAGGGACGAGATTAACCGTAACTGAAGTGAAACAATTGATGGAATCTGTAACTTTATGGAATAAAACGTACTAAATTAGATTTGTGTTTATAATTCTAATGCTTCTTGGATTTGAAAAAAACATAGGCTGATGCTGATGGAAATGGGATAATAGATTTCGAAGAATTCATTTGAACAAAATGGACAGAGAAAAGCTTCTCTACACAGCACTCCAGTATTTTGACAAAGATAACAGCCGGTTGAGCCAACTTTGTTTCTTATAAGTTCCACCTATCGCTATTGCCTATTTAATAAATTCCCATATCTCTTGAGCATTTGATTAGAAAAATGATTTCGCTACGCAAGGGCAGCATTTTGTGTTTGTGTGTGTGATCTCCTAAAGACACAAGCATTTACAAGAGACGATCCTTAAATATGTTTTTGCTAACACTCAGAATATCTTATGTTACACAAGATATATAACTATAGAAGAACTAGAGCATTCTCTACCAGAGTATGGCATAAACGACGAAAAGGACATCATGGAAATCATTTTTGAAGTCGATTCCAACAATGTAAATACTGAAGTTCAATTATCATACGTTATTACAAACGATTTCTTATCTGAAACGGTTCAACATTCCACAATTTAACTTTTGCACACTATTTATGCATTTAGTTTCTTCTCTCTTTATTCTTCTTGATAATGAATTTCTTTATATGTTGAAATGACGACTACATTATTATTATTTTGATTGTTGTATATAAGAATGATACTAGGGGTTGTTTCTTTTAATATTGTCGAGTGCTATTCACTCTACTTCATAATGATCGTTTCATATGGCAAATAAGCTATAGTTTTTATGGTGAAAGTGTAATTCCCTATGTTTTATTGCTATAAATATAATTAATTAAAGTGATTTTGTTCAATTATATGTAGATGGATGGCCGGATAAACTACGACAAATTTGTAGCCATGATGAAAAAAGGCAAATCAGAGGAAACAGGCAAACAGCAAATCCCAGAAAACGATGAGATATCTTCGTCTCATAAATTTTCAACAGTCGAACAAAAGGTAAAGACTTACAAATTCACTATATAATTTTATCAAATTCTTCATTGGAGGTAAGGCCGAATGGTTTGCAAATCTCCTTAAACTATGAATCACGGGCTAATGGTCAAAGCGAGGCCAATGAGGTTTACAGGGCTGTTAGATTGGTTGATTTAGCCCCACTAATTGTTAGATTGCTATCCACCCAATGAATATCATTTTAAATTAACAGGCGACACTTTAATGTAGAATGATGTATCAATTATTCATTAATGGACAACAAATTTTAAACAGTAGATTTCAACTCGTATCAATAAATGTACCATCCGTTGTTGTATCATGTAGCATCCATTAGGAGACTGCGCAGCACAAAAACAAACATTTCATTTTTCTTCTTTAATATAGAAAATTATTTACCAGGTCCTTGTTTCTTCACAATAATATTCCTAGCATATAATGCACTTGTAGCAGAGTTTCCAACATACCTTCATAGGAAAGGGGTAAGTGCAGATACATGCTTAACAAATAAGAAAAATATCCCAAATGTAAAAAAACCAACCTTCCAATTATATACTTAACAATAAGTTGCAACTTCACCGATCCAGCCATACAAAAGACGAACAGAGATAACAAAAAATGCTCAACGAGTTGAAATATCGAAAATCTTCCAGAAATACAAGCACCATCAAAATTCAGTTATAACATGCTAGCTCAAAGAGAGAATACTAGGTTTATTATTTGGTGAGCTGTTTGCAAGAAATTGGAGGAAGAAAAAAACCATGATTGCGGTGGTAATATCCCGAGTTCTATTTCTATCCGTGTAACCTTGAGGAACTAGTATGCCTCGAATTCAAGCAGACACTCTTAAAAGTTTATGGGATAATGTCCACACAGAATGGATCTACAAACTCACATAATCAACAAGATCACAAAGAAGCCGTCATTCAAAAAATTCTCAAACAAGACAGGCCGCTTGAATTCAATTGAAGCAGGAAGATAAAGTAGAATCAGATGGCATAATACTCTCTAGTTCGCAAAGATATTTTGTAACTCATAACATTGCTTCAAGTGGATTGCAGACAAAGGAGGCTGCATATCTGGGAAAACCATCTCACTAGGATAATATCTCCTTTAGTGTGTTATCTATATGAGTATTGATCATCCCACAAGAAGTATATGGAAATGAAAGACCTAAAATTTTGGTGGGTCCTACAATTTTTGTGTTGTTTTTATATGCATACTCCTATCTTGACACGCGCACAACTCATCCAGGGCAGTATTAATCCGTCACGCTTAGACTAGATTAGAGAGAATAAACTCAAGAACGAATATTATTTGAATGAATAACTGGTGCAAATGTCTCATCCATAAACACCGGTACACATCTGAATCCTCTAATATTCCCAACCTCTTCAGATCAAAAGCTCCAGGAAACAATTATTATTATTATTATTTATTATTTATTATTATTATTATTTTTCAATTGTAAAGCATGCTAATCAAACATAAAGGTCTCCTATAGAAATGTAGGATAACATGAAAGTCAAAAGAAAACACAAACAAATCAAGTCCAAGATTTTCTATAAATTCTTCAATTCATTATGAACCTAAATGTGAAAGCATAAGTATTTGGTTTATAACAATTATTTTTCTCCCTTTTGATTATAATTTAAACACAAAATAACAAAAATCGAATTGACGAGTCTTGAAATATACATTAGCCATAATCACTTCAACATGGTATCACTAGCACAAACTCCACCCAAAACCATAATTAATCCCTTGTTCAAAGAACCAAAATGATCTCATTCTTGTGAGGTGGAGGGGGGGGGGGGATGTAGGTTTGTCTGAACCAATTTTAATTAATACCAAACATCAATTATCATACACTATAATCTCCATTCACAGATTAAGCTATCCACTAGTCATTCGTCAAATCATAACCCCAAAGAACAAATACCAGTTTACATTAACTCCACCAAATATCATTCATCCATAGGTTCATAAATTTCACAACACAATCTGTTTTCTTTCAAGTTCAACAGTAGTTCTCGTAAGACACTGACTCGTTCATTACCCTACTTATCTTTAGATGCAGGAGTGCCAATCCCATACTTCTCCTGCAGCTTCGTGATCTCGTCCTCTTTCTTCTTCTGGTCAAACTTCTTGCTCATCTTGGCCTGCTGATAGTACAGAACAATCAAGTATCTATTCGCGACGTTGAATCCCGACAAGTGGTCGACGGCAGTCTTGGCGTCGTAGATATCCTCGTACACCACGAAGGCGGTCCCGCGAGTGTCCTTGTTGGTCCCGATACGGATCTGCCTTATCGCACCGTACTTACCGAAGATATCGTACATCTCCTCGCTCGTGATATTGAAGGGTAAATTACGCACGTAGAGAACCCGGTTCACCTCCGGCGGGAGGCGCGTGTTGCCCTTGCGGAGAGTGATCGTAGCCATTGCCTGAAAATTCGAGAAGGTTTTTGGATTAGGGCTAGGGCTGGTTTTATTTGATTTTTTACGGGTAACAAATCTGGTATGTAGGAAAGAGAAGATAGGGCGGTTAATCAAGAAACGACGGCGTTTGGACGTTTCTTTTTCAATTCAACATTTTTTTTTAATATAAAATATATTTGAATTTAGAATTTAGAATTTTAGAATGGTTTTACATGAATTGCTATATATTTAGAGTTTGTTTGTAAGTGATTTTGAGAATTGATTTTTTGACCGTTAGAAGAAAAGTGGGGTCCACCTGTAAAAGAAGAAGTCAAATATGACAATTGAAATAGTGAAATAACGATCAAAAAATTAATTTTTTTGGTGAAAAAATCGCTCTCAAACAGGGCTTTACTAAAAAAACTCACAAAAAAGTATGTATAAGCACTTGTAACCATAAGACGTGATCAAGTCACTCACCTATTTCACCTCAAAATTCTAGCCCATGTTTGAGGGGCATTATTTTTTCATTTTTAGAAGAAATTCAAATGTTATTGGACCCCCACACAACCATTATTTTTGACTTGCATCTCACAAATCTCGAAAGATCGTGCACCAAAAGTTTAAAAAAAACCATTTTTATGAGGAAATAATGCCCCTCAAAGAGGGGCTTGTAGCAATTATCATCTTCTTTACTACAACAACCAAAAAAAAAACAAGAATAAGAAAAAGTAATTAACAATTATGCGTGAAAGAATTATGTAACATTTGAAACTAATAAGTTTTCAATGGACATATAATATTCTAAATTTTGCTCAAGCTTGTGACACCCAACCCGTAAAAAGGTTTCGAGCTTATCACATGCCCCAATTTTTTTTACTCTAGGTTAAGCTTATCATAATCTAATACACGCGTGTCTCAGACATGCCAAGGTCACTCTTGGATGAGTTGATCCGATTCAACGTGACTCACTTCCTCATGTTTGGGTCCCATTTTTCAAAAAATGCATTTTTCAAAATTTATTTTCAATCATACATTCTTCTATGAAATAAATTACATATAAATTATACTTTTTTCCTTATTTTTAATCATGTATTCTAAAACAAAAAATATACATCTTTCCTCAAAATCTTATTTTAAGGGAGCTCAAAAAGCCTTTAATTCTTGACCTTTTTGTTTGTAAGCATAGCATAAAAATTTAAATTTTTAAATAGTACATAATTAGTTAGAAATAAAACTAATTATATTAACAAGTTAGTTGATTAATCATGAACTTAAGTTTAAATTATTTCGTAATAGCTCTTAAAAAATACAAAACAAATTATGTATATTATTAATTTGATCAATAAATCTTAATTCAAAACAAAGAAAAAGGTCCATGGTTTCCCTCAGTTTGTTATAATAACAAATTAAAAATAGGAGTATGGGATCCATTTGTACCTTATGCAAATGTTAGAGATCCAACTACAATTTTTTTTAATTAAAATTAAGTTTTTGGTAAATTTTGATTAAAATTATTATAATAAGGTTCAATTTAATTTATAGTTATAATTAATTGTTACTTTTAGTTGAATTTTAGCCACTGTTTGACTCTCATTTTGTGGAAATAAAAATCGGTGGAATGATTTTTTTTTTTGAAAAATGAGTGGTTAGCAAAGAAAGAACATCTGTAATATTATTTTATAGAAGATTTTGTGATTGAAAATAGAATGGAGAAAAATAAATTGTATTGAAATGGAAATTAAATGGGGCCAAAACAAGGGCTTAATCTAAGATTAATTTTCACTGAACAGGTGCTCAGGGTAGCCTAATAATGAGGAATTAGTGGCCAACAGCCGGTTCACCGGGCCAATTTTCCAAAATGGCCTTTGACCAGTGAAAAAAAAAGGCAAAATTATTTAAAACAGTGAAAACAAAAAAAAATCAAGACAAACCCAATTTTACCCCTCAGGACTTGCAAGGAAAAAGAAGCAGAAGCCGAGAAGGAAAAGTACTGTAGTACAGTCGACCCAGTCACCGACAAATAAGGAAAAACAGGAGACCCAGTTGGCCATTTCTCTCTGAAGAAGGTAAGAAATTTATACAAAAAAAAAATATGCTTATATTTTTATTTTTGGAAAAAAGTATGATTTTATATATATTTGTTGAGAAATCCTTGTGTAAATGTGAAATTTGGGTTGTTATTGCTTGGGAAGGAGTGGAGATCGTCGGAAATGGAGTTTTCCGGCGATCTCCTCGACCGGAAATGGAAGCCAGCGCTGGGCACGCCATCTGGGCGCCCCCAGCCGGCCCGGACGCCCAGACGACCCAGTTAACTGGGCCATCTGGGCGCCCTGTCCCAGTTGACTGGGCGCCTGGTGCCCAACTGGGCGCCCAGTCAACTGGGCAGCTGGACTGGTCGGCCCGGTTGACCCAGTCGACTGGGCCGGCCATTATTTTGGGCCGTGGGGTTTTTTTTTCGATAATTATTGAAGTTAATTAAATAATTATTAATGGCTTATATTGTGTTCTCTAATATGTAATTATTTATTTGAAATAACATATATATATATACATATTTAAACATTTGAAAAAAAAAAAAGAATACGCAATTAAATTTGAAAATTAAAATATCAATCAAATTATTTTTTTGCAAAGCAATTAAAATAAATTTGTAAA
>NW_019245592.1:13856-78756 GCF_002742605.1 Olea europaea var. sylvestris
AATTGTTAGAAAAATAATTAAAATAAGCAATGAAAATATCAAAATAAGTGTTAGTAAAATTGTTAAAAGAAATATTTAAATATATATATATATATATATATATAATTTAAATACATATTTAAACATTTGTAAAACAATAAAAATACGCAATTAAATTTGAAAATTAAAATATTAATCAAATTAAGTTTTTGCAAAGCAATTAAAATAAATTTGTAAATATGAAATAAGCATTATGCGTAAATAATTAAAATAAGCATTTAAACATTCATTAAAAATGAAAAAGTAAATTAAGTGTTAGAAAAATAATTAAAATATTAAAATAAACGATCAAAATAAGTGTTATTAAAATAATTAAAATAATTAATTACATGTTAAATAAGTAATATGCATAAAGAATTTAAATAAATATATAAACATTTGTGAAATAATAAAAATAAACAATTAAATTAGGATATGAAAATGTCAATTACATTAATTTTTTTATAAAGCAATTAAAATAAATTTGTAAATATGAAATAAGCGATATGCGTAAAGAATTAAAATAAGCGTTTAAACATTAATTAAAAATGAAAAAGTTAATTTAGTGTTAGATAAATAATTAAAATAAGCAATTAAAATATTAAAATAAACGATCAAATTAGCAAATTAAGTATATGGAAAATAGTAATTTACGTTTATTTTGCTTATTCCGTTATCGGTTGGTTATTGCATCTAGTAGCAGTGTGTTAATATATTTTTTTAATATTTTTGTTTATCGAACATCATTTGCATAGGGTTCTAATATTTGAAATTTTGCAGAATGGAATATCATCTGGACGACGCTGTTAGACAGATCCCTGGTAAAGTTACCTCGAATTGTAACTTTACCAGCTTCGCTTTAGTATTGGATTTGCTGGACGACGATCACACAGATATATTACGTCGATCATGCTTATGGCCATTGTATTCATTGCGTGATGTATAGTGGTCTGGGCAGCTGCTGGATGCTCTGTTATGTCACTTGCTGAAGCCAGTTGACGGAGACGCCCTCCATTTTGATCTTGGGGGCAAGGTAGCCACGTTCTCTATATTTGAGTTTGCCCTCGTCACTGGATTGCGATGTACGGACTATGCAAATGCGAGGGCCTGTGTTCCGAGGAACAGGAGGCTGTTGAATGAATATTTTCATGGACAGACGACGGTTACTCTAGCGCAGCTAGGAGATGCATTAAGGAGATGTGATCGGATGTCTGATAGGTTGAAGTTAGGCTTGGTGCTTATCATCGAAAACATACTCCGGTGTCATCACAAGAAGACATCGATTGACATTTTTCATTTGGAGGTTGTTAATGATATTGATGCCTTCAACAACTACCCATGGGGTCGGAGATGTTTTCTTGATACATTACGCGTGTTTAGGAGGGGGTTTTCAATGCCAAAGGGGGATAAGCCCGAGCGCAAGTACGATTCTTGATACATTACGCGTGTTTAGGAGGGGATTTTCAATGCCAAAGGGGGATAAGCCCGAGCGCAAGTACGATGCATATGGACTGCCGTTGGCGCTGCAGGTATATGTTTAAGTTAATGAATTACCTACACTTTTTTTATTGAATTCTATACATAATAATTGTAATTGTTTCAGATATGGGTGTACGAGACTGTCCCCATCTTGGCCAGTCGGTATGCGAGGAGAGGAGAGATACGCTATCCTCGGATGCATCACTAGCGAGCACAAGACAAGCCGCTTGCCAGACAGTTATCGGCTCTCCTCGACGATCCTGAGGTACGTATTATACAATTGCTATTTATGTTGTACGTCCTTTTACAATCTGAATACATAGTCATTAACTGTGACATATCAAAATGACAGCTTGAAGTTCTCACTGAATTAGCACCGTCGATCGAGGAGGAGAGTCAATTTTATATTCGCGAATTGCCTCTTCGTACTACACATGACGATCAGATGTTTGAGTCCAGGATGGATCGAGATAAGGTATGTCACTGTGCAGGATTTGTTGAATATCGCTTTGATCTTGTAATTAAGTGCTTCACTTGTAATATTTATTTTTTCAGGAGGATCGTTCAGTACTACATCCATTGATGATATCACCTCCACCGAGGAGAGCACGTCCAGCGAGGATGTCACCTCCGCTGAGAAGATCACGTCCAGCTACGCCAGAGGTTCAGATGCCTGAGTCCAGCGTTGATCGAGATAGAGTATGTTACTTAAAAATAATTCTTCGATTGTCGTTTTATTTTATTTGTTAGGTTATTCATTTGTAATAGTTATTTTTTCAGGAGGGCCATCTAGTATCGCCTCCTGCACCTAGTCCCCGTGCTTCGGCGATTGATTTGTTCGAACTCCTGATGGAGATGAGAGGAGACATGGCAGAGTTACGGGATAATGTCGTGACACTACGAGCTGAGTTCGGGGACATGGCACAGTTATGATATGATGTCGCGATGTTACGAGCTGGGTTAGGAGACTTTCATGCTGAGGTTGCAGCGATACGGGGTGACATAGCAGGCTTGCGTGGGACGAGCGATTATCGAAATGGAGGAGATAGTGGAGGGACAGGTCACTATCGGGATGGAGGGGGTGACGGAGGGGTCGGTGGTTATCAGGGGAGAGGGGGTCAGATGGGGTATGTTGACTCATCGTGGCTATCAGTTGCTGCATTTGATTCATTTTTAAATGACACGATGGGGATGGAGGAGCGAGAGAGAATACCTGTGGTGGAGGGGGTGCCCGTGCAGGATATACCTGAGGACGTGGAGGGGGTACATGAGGAGGAGAGGGTACCGGAGATGGAGGTGGAGGTGGTACCTGAGATGACGTCACCCGATGCAGAGGGGATACCCGAGGAGGTGGGGGTGCTTGTGCAGGGGATACCCGAGGACGTCGAGGGGGCATCGGAGGTGGAGGTGGAACCCGTGCAGGGGATACCCGGGGATGCCGAGGGGGCACCGGAGGAGGATAGGGTACTGGAGATGGAGGTGGTACCCGTGCAGGGGATACCCGAGGATGCCGAGGGGGCACCGGAGGAGGATAGGGTACTGGAGCTGGAGGTGGTACCCGTGTACGGGATACCCAGGGATGTCGAGGGGGCACCGGAGGAGGTGAGGGTACCGGAGGTGGAGGTGGTACCCGAGAAGACGCCAGACTCGCCGGCCGTGGTCTTTGTGTCGGAGGAGGTGGTCCCGATAGCGGGCGAGGGGGTCGTCCCGATGGTTGGGGAGATGGAGATTCTCGAGACGCATGATGAGAGGACGATGGCTGTTGACGTGGTGGAGCGGGTGGTCGGCAAGAGGCCAAGGGTGCCATCACAGTACGTTCTTTCTTCCTTTACCACGGAGGTGAAGAGGAGAAGGTTCGTCGACGGGACGCACCCGAATTTATTCAGGGAGGTGGACCACGCCAAGTGGAAAGCCTTTGAGACAGAGTGGAGAGCACTGTAGCCTGGGTAAGTTTTGTATTTTATGTAATTAGTATAGTACGCAGACGCAGACGCTGACGCTGACGCATGTATACTTCTTATAACTAAAAATTCTGTTCTTATTTTTTCAGGGCCAACCGCACGATTGCTGAGAAGACGATCTCAAATGCTTACAAGTGGTTCCATGACATCACCACTTCAGGGGCTTGACTCGCCGATGATGTAAGTGAAATGAAAATATTGTTATTTATTATGTATGTTCAAAATCAATTTTTTGAATGAAATTCATAGATTAACTCCTTTCTTTATTGGTGTTTCTTGATGTAGCACATCGACTTGAGCATGGATTTGCTGCGAGATCATGCTGAAAGACATCCAAAATCGTTCAACATTCCTGGCAGACTCATATTGAACACCGAGTTCATCCGTGCCGTTGACATTGAGTACAAGTCGTTCCAGGCCGTGGGTAGCGAGTACACGGTGTCGGAATATATGATGGAATGGGTCGTAGGGATGTGGCTGAGTGTCGGTGGAAAGCCATGGGATGGCTGTACGCATATGTACGTACCAGTATGTGTGAATCATCACTACATTGCAGTGGAAATCGTATTCGCCGACTCCACGATGTATGTGTACGACCCCGATCATTCATGCCTGACACAAGGCTAGCTCGAGCAAAATCTAGAGTTGGTGTCTGTGATCGTTCCCATGATAGCTAGACGAGCGAACATCACTGTACATGACAGATTGGCCACCGTGCGGAACACGACGACGGCGATGCAGCAAATATCGTAAGTGTTTGTAATTTTCTTTTTGTCATTTACATCTTAGGTTCTAACTAATTTTCGATGTGCTAATACAACATTGTTTAATTGTAGGGGTGATTGCGGCATGTTCGTCATCAAGTACATAGAATTTTTGAGTGTGGCACATAAGGTTGATGCAATCAACCAGGCATGGATACAAAATTGGAGAAATAAACTAGCACGTGATTTATTTGAATTTAATGGGGATCTGTAAATAATTGTACATATTTTACATTTATTTAAATATTGTACAGTTCATTCATTTATTTGTAATTACGAAAAAATTGTAAAATGTTGATTATTTATGTAATATTTAAATATTTATTTTACAATGCAGCCTACCGTATAATGCAGTGTCTAGAAAAAGTTTCGATTTCAAATAATTAACATAAATAATATGAATAATAAATGAATGTAATGAATAAAATGTTTGAAAAAAATACTAAATCTAATAATTCACATAAATAATATGCATAAAAAATTAACGTCAATATTATAAATAATTACATTGCCAATAGTTATTAAAATTACACATCCGTTACATTGTCATGTAGAGGAATCTGACTTGTACAATATCTTCTAGTATGCCCTGTTGCACCGCACCTACTGCACTTACGAGGCTGGGGAAACTCTCTGGTAGATGGTATTCTAGACGTACGTGTACGTCCAGGAGTACGTGGTCCAACTGCTGGTGGCAACAAGTTATTCAGTGGAAGAATGTGGTCGGGCACTTCCCACTCGACTTCATTTGGTACAGGAAATATTGTTTCCGCATATGCTGCTCTCCAATAATCAGTCATGTAATACACACTGCATAAGGTGTGTGGTGGTAATCCTCTATGCATAGTCACTGCCACTGCATGTGTACATGAAAAACTCTCCAACTGAAACCGTCTACACGTGCACGTGTTATCATTCAAGTCCACAATGTATCCGAAATTACGTGCACATCTCACGGAGAAGTGAAATTGATCAAGTGGTTCTACATATACTTTTCTTGCCACATCTAGATTCTTGAAGAGCTTATCTTCTTGAGCCGGGGTTAGCACACTTGCACAACTCTGTGATTCCTCACGTCGATCATGAAACCACTGTTGTAGCTTGTCACGAATGTTCTCAATCATTGCGAGAATCGGTAACTCTCGATCTTTCTTGAATGAAGCGTTAAGCGACTCCGCATTGTTCGACGTCACCATGTTGTATCGACGTCCTGGAAAATGTGATCGTGCCCAATGTTCAATCCCTATCTCCGTTAGATACTCCCATGCAGCATGCGATTTACTGTCTATTTCGACCATGAACTTATCAAACTCTTTAAAACTGTAAGCCTCTGCAGCTCTCCTAAGCAACGTAACGACGCCATTGCCTCGATACCTGGTCTTCAAGTTTCCCTGTATATGGTACATACAATAACCATGATGTGCCTCGGGGAAGATTTCGGCGATACCATTTATTATTGACTGCCCTCGATCGGTTACGAATGCAAGATTTTCGACATCTCCAATTACTTCCCTCAACTTCGTGAAAAACCAACTCATTGCTACATCATTTTCTCCGTCGACTATGCCGAACGCAAGAGGGTAAATTTGGATGTTCGCATCTTGGCATGTTGCAATAATCAACTTGCCCCCGTATCTCGCCTTAAGGGTTGTACCGTCGACTAAGATTAGGGGTTGCATTGCATTTCGAAATCCTCGAACACATTGTCCAAGGGCCATAAAGAAATATTTGAAGCGATTTTCGTTATCCTTCTCAATAAAAAATGCCGACCCAATATTAATTCTTCCCATGTTATAGCAATACCTGGCCAATGTAAATAAAAATAATCATAATTTAGATAATATATTAAATATTAAATGAAGAGAAAAATAAACAATTCAATTAACTAATTAATTACATATAAATAAACAATCGAAATTAAATAATTACGGACTACAAGAACTCATTCGTGTCTATCTTAGTCGCTCGCAAACGCCAATGGCAACTGTCGTCAACGCAGATAATTGTGTACGTCGACTTGTTTGATTTCTTCACTTTAAACTCGAAGTTATGTTTTAAAGCAATCCGGTGCACAGCTTCTTGTAATTCTTTCTTTGATTCGAATAGTTGCTCGACATATACATCTACATCATCGGGAACTACACGCGAACAATTAGAGGACCGTGTACTCGGTCCGGCCTGTGAGCTCCCACCCGACTCATGTCTCCTACGAGATAAAGCAATCAAATCCTCGTTTGTAAATGCATTTTCATTCTCGTTGTTTTCAACTATCGATGGAATTCTGTGCGTAACAGCGTGATCATGGTGAATAACAGTGTTCTCGGGAATAACCACATCATCTTCACGAACAATCTGAATTGTATCACAAACATCATTTACATTACGATTCTCTTCATTTGAAACTTCGTGTTCACCCTCGCGGACATTCTTCCCCAATAAAGTTACGCAAATAGGAGTCGACTTTCGGCCTTGGTTCAATTTAATTAGATGTTTCATTTCCACTTCAGAAGTAACTTTCATAGGTGGAATTGAAACGGTTGAATGCTTATGAAACAAAAATCCCAATTTCATATCGTACTGAGAGGGATCGACGTTAAGCATGTTTTGTATATCACTGTACATTTCTGCGAACGATGTACTCCTTGTTATAAAAATTGCTTTAACCCCATCTCCTTCACTCGTCCATTTCCATTCCCACTGAGCATTTTCATTCATTTGAAATTCACCAAAGTAACAAATTGGGACACATGCTGATATCATATCTGCCACAAATTAAAAATAAGGAATTCATATATAATTTTTTAAATTGTTCATTTCATATTTAATTTAATTTAATATTTTAAATAATTCATTGATTATTTTAATTGTTTCAAAAATATTTATTTCAATTTGTATTTAAATATTCATTAATATTTATTTTAATAAACATATATTAATGAACAAATAAATTCTAAAATCTGAAAAGGGAAAAAAAAAAAAGCTGGCTGTTTCCAGCCGGCCCGGACAACTGGGCCGGCTGGAAACATTTGGCCTAACTTTTTTGTCCGTTTCATCTGAAATTTATGCTCAAATTTTTTATTTTTTCCCTTTTTCAACGAAATAATGTTTAAATATTTATTTTACAGACACCTATAAATTTTTCATGTAAAATATATGCATACAGAGATGAATTTTTTTGTTGTTTTTGCTATAAAAAAATTATAAATCTGTGTTTAAATACTGTAAAATTCATCTGCCTTTGTCAAAAAAATGATTTAAAGATTCAAACAGTAAATTTAACTAAAACAAAATTAAAAATACGTATTTATACTTACCAATTTCCAGTGCTAACTGTGAGTATTGTTTATTTGTTGAACCTTTGATAATTTTGGGAGATTTCAGTATTTTAGCAGATGGAAGGAAAAAATTCTTTTTTACTGTATTGGAGAAACTGATAAGCAAAACTGATTTTAAAATTTACGTATGAAAGTAACTGAATTTATTTAAACTATTAAGGATATTATTATCTTTTAAAGAATTGATATACTTTTGTAATTGTGAAACATAAATAAGGGCACAATTGTCTTTTTATTGACAAGAAGCCAATGTGGTGAATAAAAAAAAAAAATTGATTAAACTGAAAAATTGGTTATTTGACCAAGCCAATTTAAAAAGTACCCCCCTAATAATCCTCCCTTCCTCTCATTTCTAACAGCAAAAATTCTAAATATTTATGAATTTAATGGTTTGAGATTAATTTGTTTTTATTTCCGCTCAAATTGAATCTTCCCTTTAAATTCCCCAAATAGATCCCTGTAAATGAACAAGGAAATCAAAGTGTCTGCTTCCGAAATATTCCACGCTTCAATCTCCTCTCCTTTTTTCTATGGAGGTGAACTTTTGGCTATTTCTAAAATAATTAAGTAAATTTTTTATACATTTTTGTTTATATTAATTTAGTTTCTGCAATTTTGAATGATGTTGTTGAATTGGAATTTTGGGATTGCAAATCTTGTTAAATTGAATCTTTACTGAATTGAGAAAAATGACTCATGAGGTAGATTCTGAATTTATTAGTAATAAAATTTTGGTTTTGTTTGAATGCTATTGTGAATGGGCATCTTGTCAGTTTCAGGAAATTTGTTTCAATGACGTGATAATGTGAATCATGAATGCAACATTTTCGATGCCCCATTTTATTCATAATAAGTTTGGAGTTGAATGTATTATTTCAATGCCTTGATAATGTGAATCATGATTGCTTCATTTTTGTTGCCCATTTTATTCTTAATAAATTTGGAGTCTAATGTATGAATCACTTTTCACAACTAGTAGGCTATTCCCAATGAATTGTTTATAACAATTAATGATGTTAACTGTCAACCTAACACAACCTGCCTTCCTTCTGAGGATGGGATCTCCAGTTAAGAGCAAAACATAAGAAGATTGGATTCTTCATTTATACTTTCTATTAATGTTATAATTAATCATGAGGAAATGTGTTCATTGCTTAACATCCCAGATAAAGTAGTCTACACTAATTTGATTGGTAAGTTGTTTAATATTGCTATTTGAAGTTGCAAACTCTTGTAATCTTATTGCTGCTTTTTTCTTCAGTGTGCGATCTTGCAAAACAGGAGCTGAAGTGGATAATTATTTGTTTACGAACACCTTATCTGTATTAGACAAGCCAAATTCTTATCATTTTTTCATCGTTGATGATCAATTTTCTCTTATACAGATACGATGCATCTTTACCCCCATTGTGGATAGTATTCTATCACGGCTTTTAGCAGTCATAGAAGATCTTAATTCACATACTACATAGTCTTGAAATAATTAAAGCATTAATTTATGCTCGATGCATTAGTCAATGTGCTTCATGACCAAGGGGATATTGACTAATGCATATTCATGTGGCAGGCATTTGATGATCACATATGAATGAATAACTTTCTCCACTTCATAATCGCTTGAGCTTTAGATGAGATGAGATGATATTATCAAATATGGCATATTAATGTTTGTATTATCTGTTCAATTTGTATTTACTGATCTTATTTATTTCTATTTTTCTTGACTGGCAGAAAAATTGGAAAGCTGTGCCTGAATTTGGAGGGTGGGATAACAAGGCTGGAACTAATACTAATTACTCAGTAGTGTTTTCACAAGCTCGTGCCAATAGGAAGCAGCACAAAAGTGACTTAACACGCTACAGCATTGGAAACGAACAAGAACTTCTGACTAAACCTTCAAATGATGAACCTGGTGTGGTAAGTTTCCATTTCATACCTAATTGCAATTTATTTTTTGTTATTTTTTATGATGAAATCTGCTCAGCGTGTTAATCATGATGCGTTTAAACTATCTTCTACATAAGATTTTTCTTCAACGTGTACTCTAGCATTGTTTCGATCCATATCCCCTTGGTCAAACTCAATGCACATGGATCTTGACATGCCAGAGAATGTTGTTCTATACTATATCAATTTTACAGGAGTTGTGTGTCGTGGCACGTATTTACATGTGTCTAACATGTTATGTGATGTGTTTGATATGCTAGGTGTGTTGTGAAAGCTCCAGTAAGTTTTAGGCAAAATGTAAAAGAGAAAACAAACACAAGAAATTTGTGTGTTAGGCGCTTAGCTTAGGTACATAGGCGGAGAGAAGAAGATTTTTACTAAACAAAAGCGGAGAATACAAAAGAGTACTACATACTCAATCTTGAACCCCCTACAATACATAATAAGCTAAGAAGCACAAACATGTTTTCAGAAAAGTAAGACGAGGACACGTCGGTGACATCTATTTAAATTCTTTAAACTTTCACATTTAGTAATTTTATCGTATGTTATATTTTTTATTTTTATTTTTGAATATAGGATATGAATAATCAAAGTTTATTAAATCAATCATTCCACATAGGAGTCATTCCTTAGCTATCTTTCTACGAGATTCTAATATTAGATCTTCTTATTATAAGGAAAAGGACGTTAGGGTGCATGGCATGTCATACACTTGTTCGAGGAGTGTATTTAATGTATCTCTGAGTGTATCAAATTTTAAAATTATAAAAATAGGAGATGGTATACTACTTAACAGTTACATTTTTTGTGAAGTCCAATGCGTGTCGGCGTTGAACACGACACGTGGACCTAATAGAAGTGTTAGTATTTGATAGGACACAAAAGTGATCCTAAAAGGAGTCTTTGTACTTTTTGGATACTGAAAGAGTACAAGGTACTCCAACCAAAATCCCCCACCAAAAGTAGGTGGACTAGGTGAGCACAAAAGGTCTGAGATTCTCACCCCAAAATAATGTATGACTTTGTCCAAATTGACAATTAAAAAATACAAAAGGAAGCTCATAAATATATAGGTGAACAAAGGGGTTGACTTGCTATCTTTCTTTCTTTTGACATAGGACTAGTAAACCTATTGTACATAGATGATAGAACGACAAAGTCACCTTATAGCGTAGAATTGAACAAATTCAATTTCTACCGTTTGTGGGACAACACAAAGTCAACATACAACACAAGAAACATTTACCAACACACTTTCGACATTTTTATCATGTCACGTGGTCAAATTCAATGCACGTGGAGCATACCAGACTAAATTACATGTTTTTCAAAGCTTATAATTGCTTATAAGTTGGCCAAATTCTATTTTTATCTATGCATTCGTAAGACCACAATTTTTATCTACTTTTGAACCACGCAGTCAATGGGACTCACCGCTTATAAGCAATTATAAGCTTTGATAAATATGCACAAAGAAGGAAGGTATGTAATTACATTTAGTAAAACGTTGACATTCCTCTTAAGGTGGAGTCATGTATGTTCTTAGGACACATTAGGCATAGGACATGTATTGACTACTGCTTGTCCTACATATATATGAAATATAATCTACTAGGCATCGATGCTTAATTATGTTAAGCACTTGTAACATGTTACATCAATTAATTTGTAAATAAGTTTTGATAGGTCCTAAGAATTAAATTATTTGCCTATTAATTGATGCACCATGCAACTGTCATTTACCGGTGCTTATTATATCATTTTTCACTCTTTCTCTATATATAATATTGTTTTCTGACAAGCGAGGGACATGCCTTCAACATGTCAAGGACACCAAAACTCCTATCCTATAAATTTTAATATGTAGAATCTAGGAAGCTTTTAATTGTGCTATCTTCCTACTAATATTGGAGCCAGAATCTAGTCTAAATTACATCACAAACATGTGAAATGGGTTGAGCAACTCAAAATTGAGCCCCGATTGAGAGTTGTAAAATATATTATATAAAAAAACTAGGGCATATGGCTACCTTTCGAACATAATTCAATTTCTTCTGAATGGAAGGTATAAAGTTCTCCAGCTTTTTTCCATACTGTCTTGAGAATTTGTTATCAAAGAGACAAAAATCTATGTGCAAAGTAAAAAGAAGAAAAGGCCTTGGAGTACTACTAAGAACCTAACACAACTTATAGAAATATAGAAGGAGCAAACACTTGTTTAAATTATCAAAGTAATGTTAGAAAAAACTTCATATACTTCATTTCGAGCTTGGTTTGCATCTACTATAGGCATTTTTTTGATACATGAAGATTTGTAATTCGTTGACACTAGTAACAAACAGGATTATCATGATCCGAAGTTATCTTGATAAATCAAATGGCCACTCATTTAATTCAAAAGATTGCAAATGCCAACTTTAAAATCAGAGGTGAAATGTATTAATTATGCTTAAACTTCAAAGTCAAGAAGCATAAAACTAAAGATCATATAATATATTATTCTATAATTTTAATTGATGTATCATACTACTATTTTAAAACATTACGGCATCTTCACGTCGTGCTGGTGTCTGTGTCCGTGAATTATAGGCTACCTGCATCACTCTTTCTAATCTTGTTGAGAACTGTCCATTGTGCAGAGGAAAAAGAAGATGCTGAGGTGCTTCAGTTGTTGTGTTCTGCCCTGATTTCATCATTGACATGATCTTGGACTGTGTATATTGCTGAATATCTGCAGCCTGTTTATTCAAGAACTGAAGCAAACTAAAGCAGATATGGTTATATGCCCGTGTAAATAATCAAGAATGTATCTCTATGTGGATGTAAATTGTTCAATGAATGCAAATGAATATATACACATATTATATATTTTTTCGTCTTTCTAAGTGAGATGGTATATTAGAGCATATCATAAAAAAAATCATCAAATCTCAGTGTCTATGAAAATTCTAGTCATTGGGCATTCAACGTAAAATGAATTCAGTTTTAGTGCCACATGGGAATGTTTGGCTTAGGTTTAATTTGGCTTCTTTTCTAGCTTTCATGACTGTATCAAGTGTGACATTGTACTTGAGCAAGGCCAAACACAACCAAAGTTATCAAAACATCAGATCTGGTTTATTTTAGGTTGCTTCGTACTTGATACTCTATAGAATTTCAAATAGAGCAAACATGTAAACCATGTTACTTTCTTTTTCTATACAATCCACTTTTGTGGAATGCTTGGTCTTGTAGATTAGGGAAAAAAATGTAGAATGGTACGAGAAGAAAATAGCTCCTGACCTTAAAAAATTACAATAGTAAGAGAAATACATACAAGAATTAAACTCAGGGATACAAGCTTGCCTCATAAGGTTGGGAAGAGGATGAAGAAGGTAAGGAAGGGACGATTGAAGGTAGGGGAAGTGAAGGCTTGGACGGAGCAGAAGAAGAAGGAAGTGAGAGAACATCTTTAAAAAGGAGCGAGATGTTCTTCAAGGAGACCCATGTGCATTTCTTCTATTCTGTGCGGTGTTCTTCAAGGAGACCCATTTGCATTTCTTCTATTCTGAGCTCTTGATACCAAGTGCCTTTAGTTTAAGTATAGGTCAGTTGATTAAATCTATCTTGATGGAATTTTTGCTTTTGTTGTAGCATAAAAAGGATTTATGTAATAGGTAGCGTCAAGACTGGTAGTATCAACAAGAGGCTACATCATCAATAGCTGCAACTTTTTTCCGGGTAGGGTAGGCTTGAAGTCAGAAGTCCTATTTTTCAGTTTTGAAAGAGATTTAAATATAAATATACGGTAAGCACTTAATCAAAGAAATACTCCGAGCACTATATAGGTGGGTTTGAGTCATCAAGATTGGAGATGGCCTCACCCTTGTTCTTTTCAACTGTTTTGTTCTTCAGGAAATTAACTGTAAAACATAAATAACTGCCAAGCATGACCTGGCCCGACCTAGCCTGTTAAAACTATGGTATTGGATCCCCATCGGGCTTATCTGACCCATTTTATGCCAGCGGCCTGGGAAAGATTTGAAACCAAAACAAGAAAATCCCATTATACTGCCTTTCTTGTATTCTTGTGTCTCTCTATATTATCTATTTACTGATTCATCTGAATATTATATAATTTATTAGTTTACAACAGGTGAGCCATTTTTTTACTTGGTTTTCTTGCATTTTGTTGAACGAATAAATTGAATTCTTTCTTCTTTCGTTTTGACAAGATATGGTCTAGCAACTCCCTCATTCTTCCATGAGCAGTGAGGGTGATTGTCTTGGAGGATTCATTTGCCTTATTCATTGAGGTGAAAAGAAAATAGAAAGTTTTGAAACCAAATGTTTCCTGCTTAAATAAACAGAACTAAAGTTTTCGGAACATCTGTCAAAATTCTAGTTCAACAGACACTGAGAAATTCAGAAGACTGAAACTGGAGCTTTTCTGAATATTGAGAAAATTTGCCCTGAACTAATGATTGAATGCAGAAGTTCATCCTTCAGACTTCAATGTTCCTGGTCACAAATTTCACCACCACTGAACGAGAGGAATTAGTTCTGTTTGCAGTTCCTACTATCTCCTTATTTAGTGTTTATGTTGGAGTGTTGCCATTGTATATATTTGTTTTGGGAATTGGACTGTTTGCAATATTATTGCAAACTGCCTCAGCATTTGTGAAACTACATCTTTTAGATTTTGCATTATCTAAAATTGATTCAATTGCCATTTTCCAGCATTATTTATTGATGTTTCTCTAGATTCGCCTGATCCCATTTCGAAGAAACATAATCAACTTAATAAGGGTTCCCAGATTTGCAAAAGCTCCAAAAGTCGTCAGCTAGATGGCTCACCCGATCAGGTTCTAGTCTGGTTATAAGAGTAGTAGTCAGCAGGTATGCTGTTTTGATGCCTTTCTGATGACTAATTTTTTCTTTTATGTAACATTTCTATGAAAATCTTTATAGTTCTCTAAATCTTGTTTCTCTTGAGGTGGCTTTAATTGTGCTTTCAAAAATGTGCATACCTAGTGTAGTTTTGTTATTCGATTTTCCCTTCGTTGGCAGAGAGTATTTAAGTTCTTGTTTTGTAGTGCTTATAAGTTGTTGATTTTACGGATTATATGGATAATAAATTGATAGTAAGTTGTGGATCCCTACGAATGTGTGATAAAAAGTACGTTAATTTATGCTTTGCCAAGCATGCTTTTAGACACTTAATATTTCGTAGTCAATCGCGTATTACTTGCAGGTATTTGGAATATTAGCTTTAACCGATCTTCTCCAATGAACTGCTTTGTCACTGTGTAATGCAGATAATTTTTCATGCCATTGGATATGCATGGCAGTTAATTAATTGCTTGTTGACAGCATCATATTCTGTGGGTACTCCTATCTCTTACATTACTTCTCAATAAGACAATGAACGATATGATGATTTTTCTTATTATGTCACCGTTACCTTTATAACAAGTGATCCCAAGTGGGTTTTGTTGATCTAGGTAAGTGTATGAGCCTGTGACAAGGTTCCTAGAGTTTTTTACGGGGATTATTCTATATGTACATAAAAATGGTATATAAGGAATTACATAAAATGATATGGATGGAAAATATTGGACAAAAAATTTATTTGTATTTTAAACTGACAAATAAAAGAATGACATGCGGTATTATGCAAAGTTTAATGTACATATAACAATGTCTTTTTAATGGTAGATTTTAGAAAGGAACCAAGTGAGAAGTACGAATATTGTGAAGTTGTTACTTGATGAAGATGTCTTAGGAGCCTTTGACGAGAATTCTTGTAGGAGAGTCATTTGAGTTCACCGAATAATCTTGCGTTGTAACAGTTGTCAGCTTTAAGTCCTCGTTTGTTCTAATTATGGATGAATTATCTGAGGGTATTCGCGATGAGATCCCATATTGTATTGCTTTTTGTGGATGACATTGTCTTGAGGATGAGACTGTAAGGGGAATTGTTTCCATTTAAGAGTTCTAGAGAGAATATGGTGAAAAATTATGTACAGGTAATTTTTTATATATATAACGGGCTTAATCAGAAGGAGAGGAGAGGAGAGAGACGATGGTATCAATTGTATCAAAGCAGTTCAAGAATTAAAGTGATCATGACATGTTTGTTAAAGAGAACTGAATAACACCCGTGGGATCGTTAAATACTTTTTTTTGTTGGTATCCTTCTCTTTAAAGTCCAGACATGGTAAGTTCCTATCAACTTTGCATGCGTAACGGCTTTGTTATAGTACAAACCACATGTTAACTCATCCCGCGTTTCGTGGGCTTGTCGGTAGGAGTGTGTTTTGCAAGAGTAAAATTCACGACGGATCTCAATCTTTAAGAACTTTTGTAACTTGCTCTATGAATCAGTAGCTTTTTTTGGTCTCCTTTTTTCTGAAGAATTACGCTAGCTAATTTTTCTCATTTTGATTGATGTTGTGATAGAAATTGGTCATTATGTCTCTTGTATCTCAAAAGCTTCATGTTTTATGCAAAATACTGTAGATGTTTAGATGACAAAATAAACAAAGGCCTCGTTTGTTTCTCATTCTTTGATCACAAAAATGAAAAATATGACCGTTATGAATCACATCAAACCATAATATTTGACTTTCTATCTCATGTGTAAAAGTCCCATAATGATTATATTTTCCATTCTCGTTCTTATAAGCATGAGAATCAAACGGGGGTAAAATTTTAGTTTTTTTTTGTTCTCTAAACTATCCAATATTGTAAAACTCACGTTATCACATCACTCCATGTATGAAAGTCACCAGTTGTGCCTGCTGTGTTGACGCCAGGGACGAATTTAGGGGTTGAGTTCGGCTAGGGTGAACCGCGAGCGTTGAAAGCTTACTATCGACGGTCAACGTTCGTGATAGTAGGATTGTTTATTAATATTTGATTAAATAATGTTGACCTTGAAAATTGGACTTTCCACGTGGCCAACCGATAGCTACTCCACGTATTCCTCCCTGCACATAATCAACGCACGTTCAGACGCACACGGCTGGGACCAGTGGGGGCGGCGGCGGCCGTATACACTCCGACGATCAAGTCAGGTTCAGGTGGTTGGAACAGTACTCAGATGTTGTGTCAAAAACACTAAGGGGAAGAAGAAAATATATAAACTTGCTATGGAGTGCTATGTAGTAAGAGTTTCATTACCTTTGTCTCTTGCCAAACCTTAAGGTATTTATAGGTGAGATGAATCGTTGAATGTGGGACATGTGTATACATCTGACGGTATGAGGCGTTCGCTCATAGGCGTCTATCAGCCACGTCTGTAGAGTGGGCGGGCAATTTGTTTCTCCCGAGTTGAGTTGACATAAAGTTGATAAGTCACGTCAACTAATCTCATGGAGACGTCAAATCAATTTAAACCTTAGGTGCAGAGAGAATCTTGGCAAAAATCTCTTTCTGAAATTGGCGGCGAATCTTCTGACAGAGGTCCACTTCGCTTCGGCCTCAGGGGCGAGGGCGCTTCTATCAGTTCAGCAGGGTCGCTTATGTCTCGCAGTGTGTTATCAGGTTGTTAACATTGGTGAGATCACTTCAAAAACACTTCGGATGGGTGTCTATCAGGTCGGAATGTGTGGTTGTAGGCATTTCGAGGCGTTTTAGATAGGGACGTAACAGTGGTCCCCCAAGTCCAGGTATGAATATTTATATCATGGGTGGACTTGCTTTCGTGATCGGATGTGCATGCCTCGGTACTGGGGATCGTGACTCGTGGGAGCTTGTGGGTCGATCTTCTGCAGTAACTGAAGCCATGATCTTAGGCAGATGTGCCAAACCTTCGTTACTGCATAAGGGAAACAATAACTGATGTGAGGTCGAAGTGCTGCAAGACTGGACGATTAGTAGAAAAAAAGGTCAATGCGACAATCGAGGCGATGACCCACAGGGGACTCGCGTCAGGCGTGCCTAAGCTTTGTAAAATTCAGTGAGGAGCTCATCTGCCACCGGTGCGCTAACTCACGGGGGACAACACGTTGGGAGATGATTAAAACTTCGTCAAGTTTAGGAGGGGACGCAGCGGCCAAGGCGATGACCCACAGGGGACTCCGCGTCAGGTGCGTCTAAACTTTGTAAAGTTGAGTATGGAGCTCATCTGCCACCGGTGCGCTGACCCACAGGGGACGACGCGTTGGGAGATGGCTAAAACTTTGTAAAGCTTAGGAGGGAACGCAGCGGCCTAGGCGATGACCCTCAGGGGACTTCGCGTCAGGTGCGTCTAAACTTTGTAAAGTTGAGTGAGGGGCTCACCTACCATCGGTACGCTGACCCACAGGGGACGACGCGTTGGGAGATAGCTAAAACTTTGTAAAGCTTAGGAGGAAACGCAGCGGCCGAGGCGATGACCCACAGGGACTCCGCGTCAGGTGCGTCTAAGTTTTGTAAACTTTGTAAAGTTGAGTAAGGAGCTCACCTGCCACCGGTGCGCTGACCCACAGGGGACGACGCGTTGGGAGATGACTAAAACTTTGTAAAGCTTAGGGGAGAACGCAGCAGCCGAGACGATGACCCATAGGGGACTTTGCGTCAGGTACATCTAAACTTTGTAAAGTTGAGTGAGGAGTGTTGACCCCAAAAAGTGCGCCAACAGATGCCAGTCCCACCCGCGCTTGCGTGGGCGAATGTCCAACACGCTAAGACACGTGGATGGTCTCAAACGAGCGGTTCAAAGGGCGTGGGAGTAGCCCAACGACGCAGGACGGTGACGTTCGGAATCCGACGGGTTGTTCGTAATTCGATTGTACAATAATTACCAACCGGTGTTCATAAATGTATATGTAAATGTGTATAAACTTGATTTGTGTATTGCAAGTGAACTGAGAGAGAGTTGAGTAAATGTAGTTCTTTGTATTGATTATTGCATTAGTCTTTTGATATTACACAAGGGAGTATTTATAATAGTACATATGAAATGGGAGCCCTTGGATGAAGTGGCACGTGGCCTCATCTCTTTAGTTCAACCATCTCTTCCTAGGTATGGGGCTTGACTTGCTAGCTTACGGCGCATTTATTGCTTGTGCAGGGCCTCCATGCTAGTGACAAGACTCAACCTTTATGCTTATGACAAACGTTCCATCAATCATTCGAATAAGATCTGTGCAGGTGATCTCTTGGGAGAAGTGACCATGGAGGATGTTTCTTTGTGGTTCAGAGGCTCGCGCATCAGATTCGGGGCTTCGGCCATTTGTCATGATACTTCCACTTCAGGGCTCAGCTGCTCTCAACAGGTTCCAGCAGCCTGGCTTCGGTTAGTAGGCCTTGGACAAAAAGGAGCCTCGATAGATGGACTTCGGCTCGAAGCAGTTCGGATGTAGCCCACCTCGACATTGTGTGCCACCTTGGCAGGAATGCCACGTGGATCGCCATGAGTGGGCCATTATCCCAGGTAGGTGGGCCTGGTGTGACAACCCGCAACAATAGTCCCACAAGTCTAAGTATATTCATTTATGTCATGCGTGGACTTTAATGGAGTAAAAAATTGAAAGAATTTTTGAACCCCAAATAATAATCCCCCAAGTCCAAGTATAGATATTTATATCATGGTTGGAGTTTAAAGAAGTGTTGCTGTGGGTTTGCGATGAAGTAGGCGAGGTGTTGAACTTTTGAAGATGAAGCCGAAGTGGTTGAGGAACCGAACCTGTTAGGCTTGTTGCTGAATGATGAAGAGGAGCCGAGGTGGTTGAGGAACCGAACCTGCGAGGCTTGTCGCTGAATGGTGATGTGGGGCCGAGGCGATTGAGGAACCGAACCTGCGAGGCTTGTTGCTGAATGATGAAGAGGAACCGAACCTGCGAGGCTTGTTGATGAATGATGAAGAGGAACCGAACCTGCGAGGCTTGTTGATGAATGATGAGGAGGAAGCCGATGTCGAATGGTAATGATTGTGTCTTGATAGTTGAGCCAATGATTTGATGTCTTGTGCTTGTTTTCGAGGAAAAGTGGCTGAACCGTTACGACTTCCAAGGTGCCTGCTGCCGTCGTATTAATAGCGCAATTATGAGGGCAGCTGGCGCTTCTAGAAGCAGACGCGCTGGAAGAGGTGCGTGGGCGGTACGCATGAATCTGAGGCATAGGATTGAAAAA
The DNA here is from genome assembly GCF_002742605.1 of Olea europaea var. sylvestris. Lineage (NCBI taxonomy): Eukaryota > Viridiplantae > Streptophyta > Magnoliopsida > Lamiales > Oleaceae > Olea > Olea europaea. The sequence goes on from NW_019245592.1 coordinate 33,462, forward strand.
GCCTTTGAATTCAACGCCTCGGATTGGATCTGAAATTGAGGGCTCAGATTGAGTGAGATTCGATCTAACGGTCGAAGTTCGTCCTGGACCCCTATAAAAGGTGAGGAAATCTCATTTTTCAGGATTTTCGAACACTTGCACTCTGATATTCTCTCAAATCTTCAAAATTTTTCGGCGTCGAGGTTGATTGTAATTTCAATTTCCGGCCAATCTCCGTTTGTGTCGAATTTCGTTAGGTATTTTTTGCAGAAAATTCCATTTTACTTTCTTTTTACCGGAAAAATGGAGTCCACTTCGGGTAGGGAGCTAGTGACAGTGGCGTCTTTAGACCATGGGGTCGGTCAGATGGGGGAGTCCGAGGTGGATAGGTATGCCAGGACCAAGGACCCTGTAGATTATACCCAGGAGTGGGGGGCATCTAGGGTACCTTCGAACATGAGGTGGAAGAGGTTGGGGGAACTTAGGGAGAGGTATAGTGTACCCCACTCCATAGAAATGTTAGTCCCCGAGTCGAACAAGCGGGCCTGCTATCCGAGGCCCGGCTGCGTGGCCGTCAGTGAATACCTGTTCAAGGTAGGTATGCGTCTACCTCTGCACCCCTTCTTCAGGGCGGTGCTTGGGAACTTTATGCTGTCCCCGACCTAGGTTCTGCTGAATGGTTAGAGCCAGCTGGTCGGCTCGTACTTCCTATGGAAAGAAGTGTCACTTGGGGAGGACATTCCTCTCCATGTATTTATGACCCTGTTCCAGCCTCGGGTGATTGGGAAGGAGTCTAAGGGGTAGTACTACCTCACGCCTTGGGGGGCTCACGTACCTTTTGTGGTGGGACTTCCTTCCTCTATCAAGGGGTGGAAGGAGTCTTGGTTCTGGGTGCGAGGTAAGTGGCAAGCAGTGGAGGGGGACAAAGCCCCTACTTGCACCATGCCGACCCAGTACTACGAAGCTCGTGAGTCTCCCAGACCCTACTTGTTTTTTGAAGCCAAGGTTTGAATTTGTCTAACTGTTGGGACTTCCTTTGCAGATAGTAGTACGAGGTTCGAGCTCAGCCGCGAGGAGTTCGAGGTGATAGAGGACATCTACAGGAGGCCTCTGAAGCTTCCCCACTTCGACCATTTGATTGACAGGAGTCGTTATTTTCTGGACTTTGAGCTGATGGCATCCAGAGGTACGAAGCTCCCACAGTTACAATTTTCTTGTCCCTTTGTTCTGATACTGATGCTGACCTAATGTATTGTGCAGATAAATTCAAGAAGAGGGAGTATCCAGCTCCAGATATGGCTTCCATTCTGAAGGCCACTTCTACCGTGAAAGCGAGGCCTCTGAAGCTGGGCTCCAATGGGGCAAAGGAAGTCCGAGGTAGGGTTGAACGCCTGTCCAAGGACTGTACTCCGCGGGCCTCGGATGAGGCAACACCTCAGAGGCAGGAGAAGCCGAAGGAGCCTCGGGGGAAGGAGAAGGTTACTAAGGAGCCAAAAAGGAGGAAGCTGGTGCATATCTCCAGCTCGACCGGAAAATTTGGGACCTCTGTATCCTATGAGGCAAAGCAAACTGGCGAGCCAAAGTTGCTTGCAGCCGCCTCAAAGGCCATCAAAATTGAGATGGTTAGAGAGGTAGAGGCCGAGGAGGCTAGAGCGGATGCTGCGAGGCGCGCTTCGGAGGCTGCCGAGGAGGAGGCTGCGAAGCAAAAGCCGGTTCGTGAGAAGGGGAAGTCTCCGAGCTTCTTAGCTGGGAGGGAGGAGGCACTGGCCCCCACCTTGGTGGAGGCTCTCCCTGAAGAGATCCGAAGTGCCACTGAGAACTTCTACAAGTTCTGGACAGAGAGGTGGCAGCTGCACGACTCCGCTTGCGATGCCACTGATCTGACGAGGGCATTAGTGAGCCAGAGCGTCAGGACTTTTGGCCTCACGCTTGAATGCAGGGAGGCCCTTAGTGAATTTCAAACAAGGACCCAGGCCTCGGAGGGGAAGATGGCCTCCCTCGCAGAGGAGCTGAAAGTTGCTAAGGCCGAGGCTGAGGAAGCCAAGGCCCAAAAAGTTGAAGAATCGACGAAGCTTGAGTCTGCACTGGCCTAGATCGAGGCCTTAAAAAAGGAAGTATACGAGTCATAGTGCGAGGTGGCCTCCTTAACAAAGAAGGTGGAGGTCTCCAATGAGCACCAAAAGGTGACTGCTGAGGCCCTGGAAAAGGCAAACCTCTCCTTGACAGGTGCTCAGGACGCTTATAAGTATCTGGAAGGCCAGATAAAGTGGTACGTGGACGACGCTTCTTATGCAAGGGAAGAGGCCCGAACTGCAGGGGAGGAGGCGGTGAAGGAGTACATCGCCAACTTCCATACAACCGAGGAATATAAGAGCTTTAGTGCATACTGGAGGAACTTCGCCTATGCCGAGGTGATGGAGCGGGCGGAGGAGCTGTATCCCAACTTGGATTTGACTCAACTCAGGTCTGAATTTGTGGATTAGGTTTCTCAGACCCCAGCTGAGAAGGTGCAAAGTGATGAGGCAGCAGATGCCGAAGCCCCAAATGCTGAGGCAGATGAAGCAACTGCTGATGCCCAAGATGCTGAAGCCCCAAGTGCTGAGGCGCCTCCGCCATCTAGCCAGGCTTAGACTAGGTTTTCCTTTTCAATACTTTGAATGTAATGGCCAGAGGCCCTCCTTTGTAGTCCCTTTTGAATATTAATATAATGTTTTTCTTCATTCATTGTTGTTCTTTATCCAAGTTTTTGTGCCTTGTTTAAACAAACGAACTGGAAGTTGATAAGAGCACGAACTAAATAACTTTAACTTGGTACCTTGACTTTAATCAGTCAACTGTATGAGCCTCGGACTTAAGCAAATGAACATAACTTCAACTATTGGAGCCTAGGACTTAAGCAAATGAAAAACTTAAGGAGATGAACTGTGTGGGCCTCGGACTTAAGCAAATGAACATAACTTAAGGAGATGAACTGTGTGAGCCTCGGACTTAAGCAAATGAACATAACTTAAGGAGATGAATTGTGTGAGCCTCGGACTATGGCGTTGGTGGCTTCTCCCCTTTGCGTTCGGCGGAGGCATGTGCTAATGCCTCGGAGTTCGAGCGAGGTGGCCCAGAGATGGGTCCCATGCCTCTCATCCGAGGCTGCGACGCATCCTAGACATGATGGATGGTGCAGCCATGTTGATGCTTCTCCCCTTGGTGTTCAGCAGGGCCAAAGGGAGGCATGTGCTAGCGCCTTGGAGTTCAAGCGAGGTGGCCCAGAGGTGGGTCGCGAGCCTCTCCTCTAAGGTGACGACGCATCCCAGACATGGTGGATGGTGCAGCCATGTTGAGGCTTCTCCCCTTGGCGTTCAGCAGGGCCAAAGGGGGGCATGTGCTAGCGCTTCGGAGTTCAAGCGAGGTGGCCCAGAGGTGGGTCGCGAGCCTCTCCTCCGAGGTGACGACGCATCCCAGACATGGTGGATGATGCAGCCATGTTGAGGCTTCTTCCCTTGGAGTTCAGCAGGGCGAAAGGGAGGTATGTGCTAGCGCCTCTGAGTTCAAGCGAGGTGGCCCAGAGGTGGGTCGCGAGCCTCTCCTCCGAGGTGACGACGCATCCCAGACATGGTGGATAGTGTAGCCATGTTGAGGCTTCTCCCCTTGGCGTTCATCAAGGCCAAAGGGAGGCATGTGCTAGAGTCCGGAGTTCAAGCGAGGTGGCCTAGAGGTGGGTCACGAGCCTCTCCTCCAAGGTGACGATGCAGTACAACACGCTGATTTAACCAATGAATTTTATTGAACCATAGAAATATTACAAAGGCTGGGGAATGTCATCCAGCATGTTGGTACAATTTATTGATAATAGATCCTGAGGTGCTCAATGTTCCATGGACGGGGTTGTGCCTTGCCGTCCATGTCTTCAATCCAGTAGGTGCCAGGTCGAACTTCCTCTCTGATCTTGTATGGGCCTTCCCAATTCGGGCCTAGGGAATCGGAATCAGGTTCCTTTGAAGATAGGAAGACCTTTCTGAGTACAAGGTCGTTGATTGGGAATGACTTTTTCTTGACTTTGGAGTTGAAGTACTTTGTCATTTTTCTTTGATAGGTGCCGAGCTTCAGCTGGGAGTCGTCTCTTCTCTCTTCAATGAAATCGAGGTCGAGCCTCCGAAGCTCGTTGTTAGTCACTTCGCTGAAGTGTAGACGTCATGGAGATGGAAGTCCGACCTCCACGGGGCTCATCGCCTCAGTTCCATATGCCATGAGAAAAGGGGTCTCCCCGGTTGGGGTCCTAGTGGTGGTTCGGATCGCCCAAAGTACTTGGGGCAGCTCATTAACCCAAGCTCCTTTGGATACATCAAGCTTCCTTTTTAGGACGTGCTTGATGGTCTTGTTTACGGCTTCTACTTGGCCATTTGCTTGAGGGTGGTGAGGTGTGGAGAAGTGCTTCTTTATGCCGAGCTCCTCACATAGTTGTCTGACCCTTTTGTTGTCAAACTGTCTGCCATTGTCTGAGACGATCGAGTAGGGAATTTCGAACCGGCAAATAATATTTTTCCATAGGAACTTGGAAGTGTTGGCTTCTGTGATTTTTGCCAGTGGTTCAGCTTCGACCCACTTTGTGAAGTAATCAATGGCCACTATTGCGAAACTTGCACCTCCTCTACCCTTAGGTAGGGGACCTATGAGGTCCACGCCCCATTTTGAGAAAGGCTAAGGGCTGGAGACTACAATCAAGTCCTGTGATGGTTGTCTTTGCACGGGAGAGAATCGTTGGCATTTATCGCATTTTTGTACAAATTCGAGGGCGTCCTGTTTCAGGGTAGGCCAGTAGTACCCTTGCCTCAGTATTTTTTGTGCCAGAGATAGGCCTCCGGAGTGGTTGCCGCACACTCCATCGTGGATTTCTCTTAGTATGTAGGGAGCCTCTTCTCCTCCGACGCATCGTAGGAGTGGAGAGGAGAAGCTTCTCTTGTAGAGAATGTCATCAATGAAGAGGAAGTGGGCCGACCTCCTCCTTAGCTTATAAGCCTCATTCTTGTTGGTGGGCAGCACCTGGTCCTTCAGATATGCTATGATCGGTTGTATCCAGGTGGGAGTTCCCGCGACCCACATGACATTAGGGGCCTAGGTTGAAGGCAGGAGGAGGTGCTCAATAGGCACTACTATGAGTAGCTCTGAGTCTTTGCTACTAGCAAACTTTGAGAGTGCATCCGCATGTGTGTTTTCGATGCGGGGAATCTGGATTAACTTGAACTTTTCAAAGGACGGGATGAGGTTCATCACCGTTTTCAAATAAGAGGCCATCGTTTTGTCTTTGGCTGAGAAGTTACCATTGACCTGGCTAACAACTAGCTGGGAGTCACTATTGATGAGTACCCTCTTTACTTGCATTTCCTTGGCCAGTCTGAGGCCCGCAAGGAGTGCCTCATACTCCGCTACATTATTGGTGGCTTTGAATCCAAACCTCACCGTCGAAGTGAGCTTGTGACCCTCGGGGCTAATGAGGACCACACCGATGCCTGAGCCGATCTCCCCAGCTGAACCATCGACGAAGAGGCTCCACATGGGGGGCTCAATGGGTTCCATAATTGCATCCACCTCGGGTAGGTTAGCGAATTCAACCACAAAAGCCTTAGCCTTGAACACAAGGTCGAATTCACTTAGTTCCACTGCCAATTTCAATAGTCTTCCTGAGGCATCGGGCTTTTGGAGTACCTGCCTCAGGGGAAAATTTGTAAGTACATGGATGGTATGGGCTTGGAAGTAGGGCCTCAATTTCCTGGAGGCTGTGATTGAGGCCAGAGCGAGCTTCTCCATATCGGGGTAATGGGTTTCCAACGATAGGAGCGCTTTACTCGTATAGTAGATGGGGAGTTGGGTGGACCCTTCTTCTCGAATCAGAACCGAACTGATGGCCTCATTGGAGACGGCCAGATATAATTGCAAGATATCACCGGGCTTCGGCTTGGAGAGGAGGGGGCCTATCCCAGGTGCCTTTTCAGGCCTTGGAAGGCCTCTTCACATTCCTCAGCCTATTGGAATTTCTTCCCAGCCTTAAGTACTTTGAAAAATGGGAGGCATTTGTCAGTCGCTTTGGAGACGAAGCGACTAAGTGCTGCCATTCGTTCAGTTAAGCTTTGCACTTCCTTTGGCTTTTGAGGGGATCTCATCTAGCACAAAGCCTCAATCTTCTCGGGGTTGGCCTCGATTCCTCGTTGGTTGACCATGTACCCCAAGAACTTGCCGGAAGCCACCCCAAAGGCACATTTAAGCGGGTTGAGCCTCATCCTGTACCTTCTGAGGATTTGGAAGGTATCGTTGAGGTGCGCTATGTGGTCCTCTGCTTCTAAACTCTTCACCAGCATGTCATCCACATAGACCTCCATTGTCTTGCCAGTGAGGTCCGTAAACATTTTGTTCACGAGTCTTTGGTAGGTTGCTTCGGTGTTTTTCAACCCAAAGGGCATCATTCTATAGCAATAGAGACCTCGGTCCGTGATGAAAGAGGTGTGCTCTTCATCGGCCGGATGTATGGGGATTTGGTTGTAGTTGGAGTATGCATCCATGAAGCTCAACAACTCGTGTCCGGCAGTGGAGTCTACCAATTGGTCAATCCTTGGAAGCGGAAAGCTGTCTTTCGGGCAAGCTCTATTGAGGTTGGTAAAGTCGATGCATACCCTCCATTTGTCATTGTGTTTCTTAACCAGGACTGGGTTGGAAACCCACCTCGGATAGGTGGCCTCCCTGATGAAGCCATTTTGGATGAGCTTCTGAACCTCTTCCTTCAGGGTCTCATACCTCTCAGGGTTGAGGGCTCTCCTTTTTTGTCTATGCGGGGCAACCTTAGGATCAATCTTCAAGTGGTGGCAGCTGACCTTGGGGTCAATGCCCACCATGTCCTCATGCCTCCAAACAAAGATGTCAAGGTTCTTGCCTAGGAAGTCCTTAATCTTTTCTCTCAAAATATCGGATAGGCCTTTGCCTACCTTCAGCACCTTGGAAGGGTCTCGGGGGTCGGCTGAGAAGCTCTCAAGTTCCTCTACAGGGGATGCTTGAGGCTCATGTTCCATTATGCGGGGGTCAATCTCGTCAGTAATCAGCACCTCAGGATTAAGCGGCGCGTTAATCATATCAACATCTTCTTGTTCAGCGGGAGCGTCACCTGGGACATCCGCCATGACCACATCAGCCATGATCACGTGGATGTCCCGGGGCTCTACCTTCTTAATGGAGCTTAGATAGCACTCTCTCGAGCCTCTCTGGTCGCCTCTCACCGTTACCACCCCGTTTTCTGTCGGGAATTTCATGCATAGGTGGTGGATGGAAGTGACTGCTCCCAATTCCTTTAGGGCTGGTCTGCCCAAGACTCCGTGGTAAGTCGACCGGCTGTCAACTATGAAAAATTCCATGAAGTTCATCGTAGTTTGAGGAGACTCTCCCATTTCCATTGCCAGCATTATCTTTCCCCTCGGAGTGATGCTATCTCTGGTAAATCCATACAGTGGAGTGGTGGTGGGTGTCAACTGATAGTCCAATATCATTTTGTCAAAGGCGGACCCAAACAGGATGTTGACGGAGCTGTCGTGTCGACTAGCATTCGTTTGAGCCCATTCCGGGCTATGACAGCCCTCACCACAAGCGCATCGCAATGGGGGTAATGAACTCCTTCGGCGTCTTCCTGGGTGAAGACAATGGGTGGTACTTGATTTCTTCGGGAGATATTGTCCACAATGTAATTCGTCAAAGGGGGGTGTTTAGCCTCTCGAGCATAATTTCTTTTGGCGTTTCGTGTTTCGCCACCAACATAAGGGCCTCCAAATATGGTATCCACCTCGTGGATAGGGGCCTCATCTTGAGCGTGCCAGTTTCTTCGGTGCCTACGCCTTTCCCTGGGCCTCTTTGCATCATGCTCCCTTCGTCGTGGGATTCATCCCTTTGACGGGGAGCGGCGTCCTCATGCCCACGTCGGTTGTCGTACCTGGGCGGGGGCCTGTTCGCCTGGGCCAATCATGTCTGTCTCTGGCGGGTTCCTGTTGGGAGTGGTGTACATAGTCTCTGCAATCCACGGTGTCATGCCCGTAGGACCTGTGGTACAAACAGTATCCTGGGAGGTTCGGATTGGACCTATTTCTAGGTGCAAAGCCTCGGCCTCGGCCTCTCCCCTTGCGGGGTCCCCGCTGGGCCTCCATCTGATGTGGGTCAGCAATTGGGTTGACATCCTCATATGCCGTGGTAGGAACCAGGTTCAAAGTTGTGGTGGCCAGTGCTTGTCTAGAGTTCTCATTTTCGGTCTGGTTCATCTGGTAGTCCATGAGGTGGGAGGTCGGACCCCTACCTCGCTGCCTTTGAGGAGGTGGGAGGCCTTTGTTTGCCCTGTTCCTATGCTCAATCAATTCCTCATTGATTATCTTCCTTCTCATCATCTCTAGTAGGGCGTCATAGGTGGTGGGGTCTTGATTCTGCACATTTCTCCAGAATAGGGTGTTCATGTTCAGGCCTCCCCTCAATACAGATAGTGCTTCTCTGTCGGTGACTTGTACACAGTAAGTCATCTCGTCGGTGAAGCGTGATAGGAAGCTCTTTAGGGACTCTCCATGTGCCTGTCTCATGTCTTGGAGACGTTGGATGGGGGCCTCTCCTTCCTTGCTCACTGCAAATCGCTTCAAGAATGTTGTCTTGGACCCGAGCCAGCTTCGGATGCTCCCAGACGGCAACCTGCTATACCAGATTTTAGCCGCTCCACTGAGGGTTAAGTGGAAAGCCCTGCACTTCACGGCTGGGGTGGCACCCCTAAGGCTCATGTGAGTTTTGTAAGCGTTGAGGTGCTTCTCCGGGTCGCCTCTCCTATCATACTTTGGTATTTTTGGCATGACGTAGTGGCTCAGGACCTGGGCATTCCTTAGTTCTCTTGAGAATGGTAGGTTCTCATCATCATCATCCAAGTCACAGGACCTCTGCTGCTTATCAGAATCGTAGTCATCGGCCTCGTACCTTGGTTGTTGGTGAGAGGGTTTGGGCCGGTTCCTAGCCTCTTCCTCCCTCCTTTGCTGGGCAGCGCGGGGGGTATTTTCATGCCTTCTCTCCAACTGCTGGGGCATTGGAGGTGGAGGCTGTGGCCTCTTCCGAGACTGCTGAGCCTGCTGTTGATTGAGCCTTGGTTCGGCGGGGCTAATTCTGTCAAAAACACTGCCAGCTCTCCTATGTCTTGGATCTTGCTCATATGGAGGTGGAAAATTATCGTGGCACAATTGGGCCTCGATGGGTCGGCCAGAAGCATAGTTGGAGGAAATGTCGACTCCCACTTCCCTCTCGAACGGGCTTCCACCTCGGCCATAGTTTGGTGAGGCAGCCCTATGACTCTGAACCTCGTCCTCTTGCTGATAGTGCCCGTGGGGGGCGTATGGAGGAATGGGGAAGCCTCCTTGGCCTTGCATTTGGGCCATGAGCTCCCTCATAGCTAAGTTTTGGTTGGCAATATTCCTTATGTTGGCTGCCATAGTAGCCATTTCTCTTGACAGTCATGCTGTCGCACGCATTTCACCTCTCCTTTGGTGGTGGTGGAGCCTTGGCCGAGCTGCTGGGGCAGCAGGCTAGGGAGGCACATTCGTGCTTTCTCTTACCCTCCTGGGAAGGGGTATCTTCGTTGGAACTCATATTTCTTTTATCAAACTCAGATTTGTCCAAGTGATAGGGGTTCTTCCTTTTTTTTTCGAGAACAAATCCTTTTTTAAGGGGGGTTGCCCAAATATTTTTCAGTAAGCTTTTACCACAATGTTGCTCGTGGTTATGGTATGGTTTCCCACAGACGGCGCCAATCTGTTGACCCCAAAAAGTGCGCCAACAGATGCTGGTCCCACCCGCGCTTGTGTGGGCGAATGTCCAACATGTTAAGACACGTGGACGGTCTCAAACGAGCGGTTCAAAGGGCGTGGGAGTAGCCCAACGACGTGGGACGGTGACGTTTAAAATCCGACGGGTTGTTCGTAATCCGATTGTATAATAATTACCAACCGGTGTTCATAAATGTATATGTAAATGTGCATAAACTTGATTTGTGTATTGCAAGTGAACTGAGAGAGAGTTGAGTAAATGTAGTTCTTTGTATTGATTATTGCATTAGTCTTTTGATATTACACAAGGGAGTATTTATAATAGTACATATGAAATGGGAGCCCTTGGATGAAGTGGCACGTGGCCTCATCTCTTTAGTTCAACCATCTCTTCCTAGGTATGGGGCTTGACTTGCTAGCTTACGGCGCATTTATTGCTTGTGCAGGGCCTCCATGCTAGTGACAAGACTCAACCTTTATGCTTATGACAAACGTTCCATCAATCATTCGAATAAGATCTGTGCAGGTGATCTCTTGGGAGAAGTGACCATGGAGGATGTTTCTTTGTGGTTCAGAGGCTCGCGCATCAGCTTCGGGGCTTCGGCAATTTGTCATGATACTTCCACTTGAGGGCCTCAGCTACTCTCAACAGGTTCCAGCAGCCTGGCTTCGGTTAGTAGGCCTTGGACAAAAAGGAGCTTCGGCAGATGGACTTCGGCTCGAAATAGTTCGGATGTAACCCACCTCAGCATTATGTGCCACCTCGGCAGGAATGCCACGTGGATCGCCATGAGTGGGCCATTGTCCCAGGTAGGTGGGCCTGGTGTGACAACTCGCAACAAGGAGCTCATCTGCCACCGGTGCGCTGACCCACAGGGGACGATGAATTGGGAGATGGCTAAAATTTTGTAAAGCTTAGGAGGAAATGCAGCGGCCGAGGCGATGACCCACAGGGGACTCCATGTCGGGTGCGTCTAAGTTTTGTAAAGTTGAGTGAGGAGCTCATCTGCCATCGGTGCGCTGACCCACAGGGGACGATGCGTTGGGTGATGGTTAAAACTTTGTAAAGCTTAGGAGGGAACGTAGCGGTCGAGGTGATGACCCACAAGGGACTTCGCGTCAGGTGCGTCTAAACTTTGTAAAGTTGAGTGAGGAGCTCGATCTGAGGCGATTCAAATGTCAAATGATTGGACAACTGTTGCGTATTTCCAAGGTGATAGTTGGGTGTCATGCCCATTCTCCTAAAAGGTTGCTGCAGCTACTTATTATTGACGGCTGGTGGTGACCGAGGTGACGCGTTTTAAGCGAGCGTAAAGGTCATAGCGACATCTTGGGCGTAGATCAAATCTGACATTTCATTTCAATGGCCTAGATTGAAGATGCGACGAACGGTTTAGATTGATTGCATTTGAATTCAACGGTGAAGATCGGATGGGTCTTTCTATAAAAGGCGGACTCTGAGCTTTTCTCAAGCTTTCTATCCTTGCGAAAACAGACAATACACTTTGCTCTCAAGCCATTTGCGGTTTTCGGCGTTTTCTAAGCAATTCTGGTGAGAAACTTGAACTTCCGGCGAGAAATACCAACATCCGGCGACCTTACACCATTTCCGACTAGGAAAACCTTCAAACTCGTAAGTTTCAGTACCTTTTAGGATTTTTAACTTCTGAAAAATAGCTTCTGAGGGGATTCTGGTTCGGGGAGGGGGTTAGAACTAGTGAGGATGGACGAGCCCATTGTGGCGAACTCTTCAGAAATAGTCGAAACGATAATAGGAGGAAAATATATGGAAGCGATCGCATAGCCCAGTAAATACTTCTGTGCACTGGGGGGCATCGGACTACTCATCTAAACTAAGCGAGGCCAACCTGGAGAGACTTAGGGTAGAGTATAGGATCTCAGATAATATAGATCTGATCCTCCTCGAGCCCGAAGAGAGGGCCTATTACCCTAGGCCAGGTTGTGTGGCCATTAGTGAGGTGATCCTTAGGGCCGGACTTAGGTTGCCAATTTACCCATTCTTTAGGATGGTGCTTAGATCCTATGGGCTAGCCCCGACCCAACTCAATCCGAACTCCTGGAACCAAATGGTGGGCTCCTGGATGTTGTGGAAAGAGGCGTCACTAGGGGTGGAGATGCCCTTCTTCGTCTTCCAGACCCTTTACATACCTAAGGTAACTGTCGAGGGATAAGACCCGGGGGTGGTACTACCTTACTTCATGGGGTTCCCACACTCCATTCGTGCTCGATCTGTCGAGCTCTATCAAAGAATGAAAGAGCTCGTGGTGCTGGGCCGCTAGGCGATGGGACACGATAGAGGGGGACCCCTGGCATCCCTTATGGTCCCGACGAAGTACTCAACACTTAGTGAGTATAGTAGTTGCTTTTCTTCATATTTCTCTTTGGTTTGAACCGTGACTAATATTTGCATTTCTTTTGTAGGTACTCTTCCTCGATGCGAACTGTCTTCCGAAGACTTCAACACCATCTGCATCATCTATCAGCTGCCTCAAAAGAAGAGGTCATACTATCGGCTGATCCGGAAGAACATTCACTTCGTTATACATGACTTGACGGCATCCCAAGGTAACCGGACCGAAGTCTTTACCCTTTATTCTGAACTTTTAACACTTGTACTAATTCGTCATTTGTTCCTTGTAGACAATTTTAATAAGAAGATGCCTGTGCGCCCCAACTTTAAGACCATCCAGCAGATGATGGCAGAGGCACGGGCACTGAAGGTCTCCTCCTCCTCCTACAAGAAGCAAATGGAGGATCTGGTGGATGCCAGTAAGAGGCTTCAGCCTCTGACAGAGGAGGAGGTACCGGAGGCTGATCTATGGAGGAAGGGCAAGATGAGCGCCGCCTCTCCAAAACGCCCAACTGTGGCGAGGCTACCCCTCGTTCTGAAGCAGACCACAATTCCAATTGGGGTGGCCATTCCGGAGAAGAGGCTACCATTGCCCCGGCCACAGCACCACTTGCTGCTGTGCCAATCGCTCAAGTACCAGGGCAGCAGAAGAGGAAGAGAGTCCGTCCCTCTAAGGAGGTCGACTTTTGGGGCACAAATCCAGAGGAGCCGGTGAGGGAAGTGCTAGAGGCCCTTCCTCCAGACACAGCTGCAGTGGCGGTGGTCCACAACAAATATTGGACCGAGGAGTGGAAGGACCACACCGCCTCCTGCACAGCTGAAGACTTGGTGGCTGCCAACAGCGCTTGCGTGGCTCGAGCCCTGAGTATAAACATCCAACTCGAGGACCTGGTGAAGGATCTGAACTCCAAGAAGGAGGACCTCGCCAAGTGCCTCGAGGAGGCGATGCAATATGGGGATGCCGTGTGAGAGGCCCGGGCCAAGGCCACGAACGGAAGAGGGAAAGAAGGAGGCCGAGGCCCAGCTAACTATCATCAAAGCAGAAGAGCGGCTGAAGAATGAGTTATACGAGGTGGAGTGCCAAGTGGCTGCTATGACTCGGTGAGTTGATCACGCCAAGGAGCACCACAAGCTCACCATCGAGGCTCTGGAGGCCTCAAACAAAGAGAAGGCGGAGCTGAGGCAGAAGGCAGAGGTTCAATCTGAGAAGATTGCCTCCTTGAAGGAGGAGTTGAAGTCTGCAGGGGAGGTGGCAGTTCAGAACTTCATCAACCATTTTGAAGACCATCCCCTGTATGACGACTTCGCCAATTTTTGGGCCTCTTGGAGTGTCCAAGGCTTATTGGGTCGACCGAAAGAGGTCTACCCCACTCTGGACATCTCCTCTTTTGAGGCAGATTTCGAGGGACCAACTGGAGGTTGGCCTGATAGGCTTGCTGAGGAAGTTTCGGAGGCCCCGGAGGCGGTCGAGGCAGAGGTCCTCCCACTAGAATAGGGCCATCTTTTGTAATGGCTTCGGCCTTCTTGTACTTCAATTCTCATTAAATGAAATGAAATTTTTTGCTAAGTATTTATGCTTCTGCTTTCTTACCTTTTGGATCTGTTTATACTTGTATGAATGATAAACATCAGACTAAGCGTCTTGTAACAATAACCAGTTAATAATTGAGGATCGAACCCCTCAAGTTAATATATGTTGAATCACTTAAGCGAACATGAAGAGCCTCTTAACGTTAATCAGTTAATAATTGAAGATTGGATCACTTAAGTAAACATATTGAAGGACTGAGGAAACTATTTACTAACCGATGTGGCACAGAATTGAAGTTTCATTCCTTGAGATAAATTACACCACTCTTTACCAAGGCAATTCCAGCACTTAGTAAGCTAGGGAATTTACATCTGAGATCAGATCAGAACAATCGATTCATTAAACAATATTGAGATCGGATCGGAACAAAGGCTCATCATTAATAGTACTTCCTCAAGTGTTCGATGTTCCATTGATGAGGCAGTGCCTTTCCTGCCATGTCTTCAATTTCAAAAATACCAGGTCGGGACTCCTTGCGGATGCGGTAAGGGCCCTCCCAGTTTGGTCCAAACACTCCTAACCCGGTCGATTTTGAAGATTGGAAAACCCTTCTGAGGACGAGGTCGCTCAGGTGAAGAGTTCTATTTCTGACCTTGGAGTTATAATAGCGGGTCATCTTTCGATGATACTTTGCCAAGTTCACTTGGGAGGCATCCCTCTTTTCCTCAAGAAGGTGCAGTTCGCTTATTCGAGCCTTATCGTTGCTGATTTTGTTGAAGTGTATTCGACGGTGTGATAGGACCCCGACCTCGACTGGGCTCATGGCCTCGGCTCCGTAGGTCATGGAAAATGGTGTTTCACCTATTGCAGTTCTGCTAGAAGTTCTGATAGCCCAGAGGACGTGGGGGAGTTCGTCAACCCAGACTCCCTTTGAGGTGTCAAGCTTCCTTTTCAGGGTGTGCTTGATAGTCTTGTTCATTGCTTCAACTTGCCCATTTGCTTGAAAGTGATGAGGCGTTGAGAAGTCCTTCTTAATGCCCAGCTCGTCGCACAATTCTCGCATCCTCCTGTTGTTGAACTGTCTTTCATTGTCGGATACTAAGGAGTGGGGAAATGCCGAACCTACAAATGATGTTCTTCCAGACGAATTTAGTAGTGTTCGCTTGGGTGATCTTGGCAAGGGGTTCAGCCTCGTCCCACTTAGTGAAGTAATCAATGGCGACAATGACGAAAGTTGCGCTTCCTCTTCCTTTTGGGAGGGGACTAATGAAGTCAATGTCCCACTTGACGAATGGCCAGGGCTGGTTACTACAGAGAGGATCTGAGAAGGCTGCCTTTGAATATTTGAGAAGCCCTGGCACTTATCGCATTTCTGGACAAACTGACATGCGTCCCCTTTTAGGGTCGATCAGAAGTAGCCTTGACAGAAAAGCTTGTGTGCTACAGCCGTTTCTCCGAAGTGATTTTCGCAGATTTCCTCATAGATTTCCCCGAGTATGTATGTGGCCTCTTCGCCTCCCACGCATCGGAGAAGTGGCGAGGCGAAGCCTCTCTTGTAAAGGGTATCTTCTTGTAGGACAAAATGTGCAGGCCTTCTTTTTAACTTCCACGCCTCGCTTCTAGAGGCAGGTAGGGATTGATCTTTCAGATTTCCGACTTTCGTAGCGAGTTTAAGTAGCATGCCTTGGAGCCCATCTGATCGCCTTGGACCGTAGCAATCCTATGTTCAGTTGGGAGTTTCATGCACAAGTAGTGGATGGACGTGACGGCCCAAAGATCTTTCAAAGCAGGTCTGCCCAATACTCCATGATAGGTCGATCTGTGATCTACCACCAAAAATTCCATGAAGTGCTGGGCCACTAGAGGTACCGAACTCATCTTGACGGGCAGAGTAATCCGCCCTCGTGGGATGGTGCTGTCTCCAGTGAATCCGAATAGTGGGTCGGTCATGGGGATCAACCCATGTTCAATTTGCATTTTGTTAAAGGTGGAGCTGAACAATATGTTCACTGAACTGCCATTGTCGACGAGCATGCATTTCAGTCCGTTTCAAGCCACTACGGCTCTTACAACCAAAGCATCACAATGGGGGTGGTGAACTCCCTTTGCGTCTTCCTGGGAGAAGGTGATTGAGGCCATCCTATCAGCTGCTTACGACTCGTTGACAATGTAAGTGATCATTGTCGGGTCCTTTGCTTCCCTTGTATAATTCCTTTAGGCATTCCTGGTATTGCCACCGATGTGGGGTCCTCCAATGATGGTATCGATTTCCCTGGTGACCTGGCTCCCAGAAAATGGGGCATGATTTCTCTGTCTAGATTGACCTCGGTCCCTTGATTCTCTTCTCCGAGGTGATTGCTCTCTGTGACCTCTCTCTCCCCTGCTTGGGGAGGCGGATCTGCGAGGATATTCATTCCTGCTGGAAGGGTGTGGGTTGCTTCGATCAAGGCACCAATCGACGTCTTGGCACTCACTAGTGTCATGCCTATACAGTTGATGGAAAGTGCAAAACCTTACTCCTTCCAAGGGCCTGTTTGATTGTTTCTTCTTCTTTTTCTTGCTATCGGTTCTTCCAGATGCCACGCGATTTATGTAACGTGATTTTATGCCGCAAGCGCACGGTGTCAAGTTTTGGAGTATATTAAAGAATTGAAAAGTGTCGAACCCACAGGGGTTGATATTCGACTTCCACTGAGTACTATAATTAAGTTGCGTTTACTTTATCTAGACAATCGGATGTTAAATTGATATTTGAATGCTAAACTAATGTCGATGAATTTAATAATGCAAGAAAAGTGAGGCAATTTCTAAATATTAATTCAGAATTTCGTAAAGTCTAGGGAGTGATTTCACAGTATTATCAACATGATTCTCAACCCCTATAGATACTTCCATTAATTATTTCTCGAATTCATAGGCAAGAATCCTAAATTAATTCTATTTCCCCCTCTCGAGCGTCAAATAGAACCTATCTCTATAATTCAACCCCAATATCTCTATTCCGAGTTAAATTTATAAAGATTGTCACGCGCTTGGTTCTTGTTTTACCCTCAAAGAATTGTACTTTCTCTCGAAATCTACAAATCTAGGTTATATTGTTCTTAGATCATGCCTAAATTTCCCTCTCTCGAGCGTTAAACTTAGAGCATCAATTCATTCAATTGGTGATCAANTTCTTCTCTCAATTAGTGTATATCCTTGCCTCCTTTCTTCAGCCGTCAAAAACCTCCTTTCTTAGATCTATCCATATGTATTTATAATCCCCTTAATTTGCATTACGAGTTGGAGTTGAGCCGGGTCAAAAAATATTTGAAAAATCGTGTTTTTTCTTTTCTCGGCATGCAGCGCCTGGGCGCTGCCAAAGTGGCGCCCAAGCGCTGCGTTTCTGCATCGTTCTCAGGCGCTGCACTGTGGCGCCTAGGCACTGCAATTCTGCTTCCTCTCTGATTGTGCAGCGCCTAGGCGCTGCATTGTGGCGCCTAGGCACTGCAGTTCTGCTTCCTCTACGTGTTCAGCGCCTGGGCACTATTTTGTGGCGCCTAGGCGCTGTGTTATAGTTGGTTTTCTTCCTTCTTTCTTCCATCATCTTCCACGTGTATCTTGATGCTTTTTCTTGTCCATTCACTTCTATGAAACTTTGACTGTTTTCTACCCTTCAAACTCACCATTTCATCAATTTGGTTTACTTATAAAACAACACGAATACCCGCATCAAAACGTTCTACTTTTCTCGAAAACAATCAAATATTTCAAGTTTATGAGACATTAAATTAATGAGTGAAATTCACTCATCAAACACCCCCAAACTTAAGATTTTGCTAGTCCTTGAGTAAATACTAAACCAAAGAAAATCATTGGCAAACACACAGGCACAATTAAAATCATGCACGATCACTTTAGAATAAATTCGTTAGATGCCTTGCCTTCATGGCTCAAGATTAAAAACATAGCGTCGACTACAAGAATTTCTTCAAAACTATAATACATAAGTCAAATTCCCGCCAAATCGATGCAAATGGGTTTGTGTGTGGAGAGTTAAGAGCAACGCTGTGCCATAATAAGTTGACCCAATTCCCAAGCTTAAAAGTCAAATATTTCCTTGCCTCGCTCGTGGGATTCACACACCCCCAAACTTGTTCTCTTTTCACTTCTCAAGGTCGATTCTAAAATTACTTTTCAATACTAATATCTTACACCACTCAAGTTTGGTTAGATTTTACTGATTGTAGTTCAACATACCAACAAATGAGGACTCTCCTTATTTTTGACTGCTTCAACCTCTAGGAATCAACAAAGTTACTAACCCCTTATCAAAGATCTAATCCTCTAAAACAAGTGTTCGGGGTTTAATTAAGGCATTTGTTACCTATTTTTTTTAAATAGAAATTTATTCTTTAATCATCATTTGTGCGGACGTCTCTCCCTTAAGCTTTCTAAATGACCTATGTAGCGAGCTTTAGGTCGATGACTCCCAAATCAGACGACTTTAGGGCACCAGGTTTTGAACCCTTGCAGGATTAATCACTTGAGTCGTAAAAGCTATGAAGAGACGATTCACAATGAGATTATTAAAGTTGTCCTCATTGGGATCTTTTCTCTCTTTTTTTTTCAATACAGTGATTAGTGCAATGCCCCTTATTAAACACCTATTCTCGAAAATCGACATCTAACTTAAGGTTTTCACCCAATTTTCATCCTATTAGTCTCAACCGATCCACACAAAATTTAGCACACATGGAATCCACATTTATCTCCAAATTTTCCTACAACAGTGCAATCATCCAAACGTTCTAAGTTTGGTTTAAGGGTATTGTGATGTTTAATGGTTGTTTGGATTTAGCATCTAAGTTCTTTATCCAACCTATAAATATGAATCAACCTACTCATGCACAACACCACAATTAACTCACGTGCAAAAATAGTTTCCGTTTCACATGATTAATCAAAAATTTAACCTAAACACATAATTCATTCATAATCCAAGATCAACGGATGATCTCAATAATATATATCATCGCCGACAGGGATATCTAACTCACACAAGCATGCAAAAAATAATTTTTTTTTTATAAGAGTGGATAAGTTGACTGCTCCCCCCAAACTTGAACCAAACATTGTCCCCAATGTTAAGAAAAAGAGAAAGGAAGAGGATGTAACTGAGCAGAGATATCAAGTGTCTCCATCGCTGTCCATGTCACGGTGAGGTGGGTCGGAGTTGCGATCGGAAAGTAGCGGTGGTTGGGGAAAAGTCCTATCCGAGTAGACGGATCCCAAAACTGCATTAAACTCATTTTGGTGACGAAACTGCTCATACATGACATTTTGCAGCGTATTCATTTGCAGTTGCATCCCACGTAACTGGGTAGCGAGATCATTGCTCGGGTCACTGGATGAGCGGGGTCTACGTGATTGAGCTGGTCGTGTCTCCGATCCCGAGGGTGTGGTACTAGTGGAGCCCTGCCGGCTCATGAACTTCCAAGCCCAACTCCTAGTGATAGGTGGTTTGGGATGTACCACCTCTTCCGATGAGAATGTTATAATGCCCCCCTTTCTGCACAATTCATAAATCAAACACGGGTGCCCAAGACTGCCAGTCGTTGAACCTTTCAGGGTATGCAAAATACTATTGTGAATAACCTGACCAACATCTATGGACTTATCACATTGAATAGCATAATTGAGTATTGCATGCTCCTTCGTGACTTCACCGAGGTTGCTACTTGGGAGGAATTTGGCTGAGATGAAATGATGCCACGCTTTATGTTCAACAATCATCCCAGTGACAGGAAAATATGGCACGTCGTCACCAACCCATTTCCAAGTAGTGCCCGGACGAGCTAACACTCGTAATAGTTCACCGGGATCTACTCCTTCTTCACGCAACATAGAGTAGTCACTGTTATCCACATCCGGAAGATTGTAAAATTGATTGATGGAAGTTCTGTCAAAAGCAATCCATTTGCCCCTCACAAATGCCCGAAAATTTCTGTGTTCCTTTGCGTTAGCATAGAACTCCCGAACAACAGGAATAAGGGCTGGTTGCTGCTGTTGAGCAAATAATTGCCATCCCCTCTGTTGAATTTGTGTAGTCATATATTTGTCAAAACCCCTCTCCTGAATATAGTTTTTATGCACCACCGAAGTGTTGTACCGTTCCGCAGCTGCTTCACTTATAAATTTGGTTCTGTCAAAAGAAGCAGAGGAAGAAGAGGTGGTGTTGCGAGCCCGCTTGGGAGGCATACTGAAATATAAACAAACCTGAGCAAAGTGCAAAAGTAAGCAATTAGCTTGAGGTTATTTCAACAAGAAAAATTCTCCTAAGAATTTAATCAAACACCTTGGGAGCAAGGCAATTTCATCATATTTCGCATAATATCCCAGCAATAATTTTATCCCATCAGATTTTCAATCATCACAACTCCATAAAAAAAATCCAAGAATCCAAATATACCCAATCAATAATGAAGTTGAAGTGCCAAAATAAAAATTGAAAGTTAGAGCACTTACAAGTAGAAAGATGGAGATCCCAAAGATCAAGCAAGTGGCCCCTTCACTAATTGTAGAGTATGAAATACAAGAAAATGTATTGATTGTGTTTTAAAAGAAAAAAATTAATAGTGAAATAGAAGAGGAGCAATTCTTATAGGGGAGGGGAAAGAGAGGAAAAAAGGAAGGAATAGAATAAGGGGGAAGGTAGGTTTTTGTTTTTTTTTTTTGTTTTTTTTTTGTTTTTTTTATATAAACTAAAATTTTTTTTTAAAAGACAGCGCCTAGGCGCTGACTTACTGCCCCGGTTGGGGATTACAGCGCCTGGGCGCTAAGTTTCTGAATTTTTTTTTTTTTTTTTTTTTTTTACCTTCCATGTAGTCTTACAATGTGGTCCTTCCCTATTTCCTTTCTTGGTTTGATGCTTCCAATTCGAGCATGTACCTATAAAAAGAAGACGAAAATCAAATCACTTAAATAGATAAAATAACGAAAACCGAAATAAATGAATTTTATGAAAACTTAAGGATAGAGCTTGGGTTGCCTCCCAAAAAGCGCTTCTTTTACGTTTTTAGCTAGACGTGGATGTGGTTTCAAGTTGGTTCATCAAGGGCAATTTCTTCCACATCCCAATTTTTCTCTTCATAGTAATGTTTGAGGCGTTGCCCATTTGCCTGAAAGGTAGACCCGTCCTCGCCTACTAATTCCACTGCACCATAAGGGAATACCTTACGGATTACAAATGGTCTTGACCATCGGGATTTGAGCTTGCCTGGAAAGAGTTTCAAGCAAGAATTGAATAGGAGAACGGGTTCTCCTGTCTTGAAATCCCTCCTTAATATTCTCTTGTCATGCCACATCTTTGTCCGTTCTTTATATATCTTTGCATTTTCATATGCATCGTTCCTGAATTCCTCCAGTTCATCAAGTTGCAACAAGCATTGTGGACCGGCCAATTTCATGTCTAAATTCAATTTCTTCATCGCCTAATAAGCTTAATGCTCCAATTCTACCGGTAGATGACAAGCTTTCCCGAATACTAGATGGTAGGGCGACATTCTAATTGGAGTCTTAAATGCTATTCGGTATGCCCAAAGAGCGTCATCTAGTCTGAGAGACCAGTCCTTCCGATTGGTATTCACTGTCTTTTCCAAAATCTGTTTAATCTCTCTGTTAGACACCTATGCTTGCCCATTTGACTATGGATGATAACCCAATGCCAACTTGTGCTTGATATCATACTTAGTTAGAAGAGAATTGAATAGCTTGTTACAGAAATGTGTACCTCTATCGCTTATGATCGCCCTAGGCATGCGAAATCGAGTGAAGATATTTTTCTGTAAAAATCTCAACACCACTTTTGCATCATTTGTTGGTGTGGCAATGGCTTCAACCCACTTAGACACGTAATCTACTGCGAGGAGAATATACTCTTGACCAAAGGAAGGTGGAAATGGACCCATGAAATCAATACCCCACACATCAAATAATTCCACTTCAAGCATACTGGTTAATGGTAGCTCATGATGTCTTGAAATGTTTCCAGTGCGCTGACAGCGGTCACATGTCTTTACAAAAGCATAACAGTCTTTGAACAGATTTGGCCAATAGAAACCAGATTGCAATACCTTTGCAGCAGTACGTGTAGGACCGAAATGACCTCCATAAGGTGAAGAGTGGCAATGCTGCATGATTGATGGTGTTTCTTCCACAGGGACACACCGCCTAATTATTCTATCAGCATACCTTTTGAACAAG
The DNA here is from genome assembly GCF_002742605.1 of Olea europaea var. sylvestris. Classification (NCBI taxonomy): domain Eukaryota; kingdom Viridiplantae; phylum Streptophyta; class Magnoliopsida; order Lamiales; family Oleaceae; genus Olea; species Olea europaea. The sequence continues at coordinate 55,399 of NW_019245592.1, forward strand.
ATTGGATCATCCCACATGTATGACTTGACATTATGTAGGAATTTCTTCTTTTGATGAAAGGTCAAGTCAGGTGGCAATCTTCCAGACACTAAATAGTTAACAAAATCAGCATACCATGGGACTTTGTTGATAAAGCTAGCAAGATCTCATCGGGGAACGTTTTTCGAATTTGACTATCATCCACCACCTTTTCATTCTCCAATCGTGAGAGATGGTCTGCAACGACATTCTCACTACCTTTCTTATCCCGAATCTCTACATCAAATTCCTGTAGTAGCAGTATCCATCGAATTAGGCATGGTTTGGCATCCTTCTTTTGAAAGAGATAACGGATTGCAGCATGGTCCGTGTAAATTATCACTTTGGTGCCAATGAGGTAAGATCTGAATTTGTCACATGCAAAGACTACTGCTAGCATTTCCTTCTCTGTTGTTGTGTAATTTAGTTGAGCTCCATTAAGAGTTTTGCTGGCATAGTGGATTGACCGAAAAATCTTATCATGCCTTTGTCCCAAAACTGCCCCTACTGCGTAATCACTAGTGTCACACATAACCTCAAATGGCTAATCCCAATCTGGTACTACCATCATTGGGGCAGTCACTAATTTTGCCTTTATGATTTCAAAAGCCCGTAAGCAGTCTTCATCAAATACGAACGTTGTGTCCTTCTCCAAAAGGTTACATAGGGGTTTTGCCACTTTTGAGAAGTCTTTGATGAATCTCCTGTAGAATTCAGCGTGCCCTAAAAAACTTCGAATGCCTTTGACATTGGTGGGTGGTGGTAGCTTTTCAATTGTATCAATTTTTGCTCTGTCCACTTCCAATCCCCTCGTCGAAACATGATGGCCTAGCACAATACCTTCTTGTACCATGAAGCGACACTTTTCCCAATTGAGAACTAAATTCCTTTCCTCACAGTGTTGCAGCACTAAGGAGAGATTGTGAAGGAAGTTATCAAAAGAAGTACCAAACACGGAGAAATCATCCATAAATACCTCCATGATGTCTTCAACCATGTCTGCAAAGATTGCCATCATGCATCTCTGAAAAGTGGCCGGTGCATTGCATAATCCGAATTGCATCCGTCTGTAAGCAAAAGTTCCATAAGGATAGGTGAAGGTTGTCTTTTCCTGATCTTCTGGTGCTATAGCAATCTGGTTGTAGCCCAAATATCCATCGAGAAAGCAATAGTAAGAGTAGCCAGCTAATCTATCTAACATTTGATCTATGAACGGCAGTGGGAAATGGTCCTTTCTAGTTGCCTTGTTTAGTTTCCTGTAGTCAATGCACACCCTCCAGCCAGTTACTGTTCTTGTTGGAATTAGCTCATTATTGTCGTTCTTAACTATTGTCATCCCTCCTTTCTTTGGTACCACTTGCACTGGGTTGACCCATTCACTGTCTAAAATGACGAAAATGATTCCTGCCTTCAATAGTTTTAGAATCTCCGCTCGAACCACTTCTTTCATTGCTGGGTTTAACCTTCTTTGATGTTTGATGGATGGCTTGTAAGACTCTTCCATGAGGATTTTATGCATGCAGATTGTAGGACTTATCCCTTTGATGTCAGCTATCGACCATCCCAAAGCGGCCTTATGATCCCTTAACACTTTCAATAATCTATCTTCTTCGTCTCTGGTGAGTGATGAAGAAATAATCACTGGAAATGCAGAATTGTCCCCCAAAAATGCGTAGCGAAGGTGATCTGGTAATTGCTTCAGTTCAATCTTATTGTTTTCATTGCTTTCTTTATTATCTGCTTCCTCTGACTGTTGAATATCCTCACATTGTGATGGGTTTTTCACAACTGATGTAGACTCAAGAGCCAATATGTAATCAACCAAATCCTTGCTCCCTATGTAATCTCCAAAAGTGCTAATATCATCATTTGTTGTGCTAAACATCATACATTGCTCTAGAGGATCTTTAATACATAATTTCTCATCTCTCACAGCAGAATCAATGAAGTCAATCCTGTGGCAAGTGTCATTGTCGTCTGAGTACTTCATTGCTTGGTAAATGTTGAACCTCACCTCTTCTCCATTCAATCTCAATGTCAATTGTCCCCCTTATACATCAATTAATGCCCTTCCAGTTGCTAAAAATGGTCTGCCTAAAATTAGTGGGATTTCCTGATCTTCTTCCATATCCAATACCACAAAATCAGCTGGGAAGTTGAATTTGTCGACATTTACCAACACGTCTTCAATAATTCCTTGTGGGTAGGTGAGGGACCTATCAGCTAGTTGTAGAGTCACTGTTGTTGGCTTGACCTCCCCGAGGCCTAACTTCTTGAATACTGATAACGGAATTAAATTGATGCTTGCTCCTAGATCACAGAGGGCCTTTTCAAAGGAAGAGCTTCCAATGGTGCACGGAATAGTGAAGCTGCCCTGATCTTTTCTCTTCTGAGGAAGTTTCTTTTGAAGAATAGCGTTGCATTCTTCTGTCAATTTTACTGTTTCATATTCCTCCAATTTACGTTTATTTGACATCACTTCCTTCATAAATTTTGCGTAATTTGGCATTTGTTCCAAAGCATCTGCAAAAGGAATATTAATGTGAATTTTCTTGAAAATTTCTAAAAACTTTGCAAATTGATTATCAAATTTTTTCTTTTGAAAACGCTGTGGAAATGGAAGTGGTGGTGTGAGAATTGGTGGGTTGTCAGGGAAGGATACGGAGTAAGGTTTGTGGGCCTTATTTGTTCCTTTGGCCTGCTTTTCTTGCTCTTCTACTACTTGTTCTTTCTCCTTATCAGGTGTAGGGTTGATATTTTCGGTGAGTTCACTTTCTCCAATTTGCTTGCCACTCCTTAATACAACAGCTTTACAGTGCTACTTTGGATTGACCTCTGCATCACTTGGAAATTTTCCTTTTTGCTGAGACTTCATTGAGGTAGCCAATTGGCCAATTTGCACTTCAAGATTCTTCATTGTGGCTCCCATGTTGGACACATGTGTTTCAATATTATCCAAACGTGATTCATCTTTGTTGAAGCGTGATCTTGTCTCAGAAATGAATGTCCCAAGGATATCTTCCAAGGGTGGTTTCCCATCAGAATTATGAGTGTTGAATCCGGGTGGAGGTTGAAGTGTGTTTCTATTGTTACCATATGACAAGTTCTCGTGATTTCTCAGCCCTGGATGATAGTGATTAGCTTGGTAGCTTCCTCTTTGATTGTAGTTTCTACTGTTGACATATTGGGCCTGCTCGTTTGCAACCTCTGTCTCTTGGTGTGATGAAGAAGTACTCATGACTGAATCTACCTTTTGTTTATTTCCTTGAGTGGTAAGCGTGACTATTTGATTTGTGAGTGATGCAACCTGAGCTGCTAGTGCGGTGATGGGATCCACTTCATGAAGTCCTGCTACTTTCTTTACACCCGATCTCTCACTTGGCCATTGGTAACTGTTGTTGGCTATGTCATCTAATAAAGCATATGCAGCCTCTGCTATTTTAGCCATTAAAATGCCTCCCGCAGCTGCATCTACCATAGTCCTTGTTTGCCCATTTAGCCCATTATAAAATATCTCAATCTGCACCCATTTCTGGAACCCATGTTGAGGACATCTCCTAAGCAAGTCTTTAAATCTTTCCCAGGCTTCATAGAATGGCTCGAAGTCGAGTTGTTTGAATTGACTAATTTCACCGCGAAGTTGAGCTGATTTAGAAGGCGAAAAGTACTTGGTCAGGAATTTCTGAGCCAAATCATCCCAAGTTGTAATTGAGCCATACGATAGTGATTGGAACCAAGCCTTTGCTTTATCCCTTAAAGAGAATGAGAATAGGCAGAGTCTAATTGCATCTTCAGTAACCCCATTCATCTTCACCGTATCACAAATTTCCAAAAAGGATCCAAGATGAGCATTTGGATCTTCTATTACAGCACCCCCAAACTGATTTTGCTGCACCATATGTATCAACCCTGGCTTCAATTCGAAATTGTTTGCAGCAATTGCTGGGCGTGCGATGCCGAAATAGTTGTCATTGACAACCGGCCTTATGTAGTCCCGAATAGCCCTTTGTTGGTTATCCTCATTGGCTGCTCTAGCATCCTATTCTACCATTGCTTCTCGTTCGTTTCTTTGTATGCCTCTGAGAATGCGAAATGTGCGTTCTGGTTCAGGATCAACAGGTAGTAGATCTAGATTTCTCGCCCTTCGCATAAACAGCTGAAAATAATCACAAGGAAGCTTTTAAAGATAGACACAAAAAGAGTAAATTAAAATAAAAATTACGGTAAAAATAAAAATCTAGAGTAAAATGAACGCCGATTGGTAATAATATCAATTGAATTCGAATGAATCAATCCCCGGCAACGGCGCCAAAAACTTGCCACGTGATTTATGTAACGTGATTTTATACCGCAAGCGCACGGTGTCAAGTTTTGTAGTATATTAAAGAATTGAAAATTGTCGAATCCACTGTGATTGATATTCGACTTCTACTGAGTACTATAATTATGTTGCATTTACTATATGTAGACAATCGGATGTTAAATTGATGTTTGAATGCTAAACTAATGTTGATGAATTTAATAATGCAAGAAAAGTGAGGCAATTTCTAAAGATTAATTCAGAATTTCGTAAAGTCTAGGGAGTGATTTCACAGTATTATCAACATGATTCTCAACCCCTATAGATACTTCCATTAATTATTTCTCGAATTCATAGGCAAGAATCCTAAATTAATTCTATTTCCCCCTCTCGAGCGTCAAATAGAACCTATCTCTATAATTCAACCCCAATATCTCTATTCCGAGTTAAATTTATGAAGATTGTCATGCGCTTGGTTCTTGTTTTACCCTCAAAGAATTGTACTTTCTCTCGAAATCTACAAATCTAAGTTATATTGTTCTTAGATCATGCCTAAATTTCCCTCTCTCGAGCGTTAAACTTAGAGCATCAATTCATTCAATTGGTGATCAAGCAACCGAAAGCATTAAGCAAGAACAATACAAATCAATTCTGGAAAATTAAATGGAAATACTATAAAGAAATTGAATCATGTCTCAAATAGGTTACATCAAACCCTAGATTTAATAACTTAGTTCATGATTAAGGAGAAGAACATGATAAAATATAAATTAAATCTCATGGAGAAAAGAAAGATAAGAAAAAACTCAGGTTGCAGCTTGATTCCTTCTCCAAGATCCGATGATTCTTCTCTCAATTAGTGTATATCCTTGCCTCCTTTCTTCAGCCGTCAAAAACCTCCTTTCTTAGATCTATCCATATGTATTTGTAATCCCCTTAATTTGCATTACGAGTTGGAGTTGAGCCGGGTCAAAAAATATTTGAAAAATCGCGTTTTTTCTTTTCTCGGCATGCAGCGCCTGGGCGCTGCCAAAGTGGCGCCTAGGCGCTATGTTTCTGCATCGTTTTCAGGCGCTGCACTGTGGCGCCTAGGCGCTGCAGTTCTGCTTCCTCTGAGTGTTCAGCGCCTGGGCGTTATTTTGTGGTACCTAGGCACTGTGTTATAGTTGGTTTTCTTCCTTCTTTCTTCCATCGTCTTCCACGTGCATCTTGATGCTTCTTCTTGTCCATTCACTTCTATGAAACTTTGACTCTTTTCCACCCTTCAAACTCCCAATTTCATCAATTTGGTTTACCTATAAAACAACACGAATACCCGCATCAAAATGTTCTACTTTTCTCGAAAACAACCAAATATTTCAAGTTTATGAGACATTAAATCAATGAGTGAAATTCACTCATCACCAGATGGCCTTGCTTCGCCAGGAGCATTTTCATATGTCAATACCGGCACTGCATTTAGTGTGGCAGAAGCCAGTGCCTGCCCGGAGGTGGGAGCTATTGTGTGACCTGCCCGAGTCCATTACTGAGCAACAAGGTGTGATGCGGGTCCTCGACCTACCTGCCTCTGAGGCGGAGGGAGTCCCTGCACGGCACGGTTTCGGTGATCAATCATTTCTTCACTCATAATTTCCACCAGTTCATTATAGGTGGAGGGATTCTTGCTGCGCACCTCCCTCCAGAACAAAGTGTTTATGTTGAGCCCGTCTTTCAGGACTGAAAGGGCTTCTCTGTCAGTGACTTGTTCACAGTAGGTGATTTCGTCTATAAACCTGGCGAGATAGCTTTTCAGCGTCTCCCCAGGGGCCTGCCTCATATTTTGCAGGCGTTGCACTGGTGTCTCTTCTTCTCTGTGTGAGAGGTATTGGTTCAAGAATGCTTTCTTCAAATTTGACAAACTTCTAACGCTTAGGGGAGGAAGCTTGTTGTACCACACTTTGGCGGCTCCGCCTAGTGTTAAATGGAAGGCTCTGCATTTCAAGGCGGGCGAGGCTCCCCTTAGGCTCATCTGTGTCATATACTTGGTGAGGTGCTTCTTCGGGTCCCCCTTTCCTTCATACTTGGGGATCTTAGGGGGCATGAAATTTGCTGGCATTGGGAAGCTTCGGATCTCCCTTGAGAAAGGGAGGTTATCATCATCATCGTCAATCTCATAAGATCGACAGGGCCCATCTGACCTTTCATCATCTTGAATGTTCTGGGGAGGTAGAGGTGCCCTTCCTCAACTCCTCCAATCAACTAGGTTCCTCATGTCCTTCCTATTTCTAGGAGGAGAAGGGGCATGTTCTTGTTCCTGATCCGGTCGAACTGATCTTCTCACTGGGCGGACCCTATTGCTAGGATCCTCCCCTATCCAGTCGAAGATGCTTACGGATCTTTATTCTTCATATTCTTGAGGGAAGTTATCCCCCAAGTGGGGTTCTGATGGCTAGCTCCCTTGCACATAAGATGTGGCTTCAACGCCCACTTCTCTTTCGAGGGGGCATTCTCTGTGCTGACTAGTGTGGCCTCGAGAACGAGATACTGGGGCTTCCTGCACTGGGTAATATCCTTGGGGCATTTGAAAATCCGAGTGACCTTGGGCTTGCATGAGGAGTTCATGCATTGCCATATTCTGAGCTGCGATGTCTCTCATACCCGCAGCTATTTGAGTCATTCCTTCAGTGAGCATGGTTGTTCTTCCATCTCGGCGACACTGGTGATGGGGTCTTTGATGAGTAACATTGTTATGGAGCACCTCTTCTTCAGAGGCCCCTCTCATGGGGTTGTTGTCTTCATGGCTGTAGCTCATCCTATCTCCTTTTTCAAGGGTGGTGAGAACTTGGATTGTAACTCGACTTTGTTCTTTTCAAGAACGTGCCCTTTTTAGGGTTAGTCGCTAGTTTTCCGGTAACTTCTCCGATGGAGAATGTAGAACTTTGAACGGGAAGTGCTTTCCACAGACAGCGCCAATCTGTTGACCTCGAAAATTGGACCTTCCACATGGCCAACCGATAGCTACTCCACGTATTCCTCCCTGCACACAATCAACGCACGGTCAGACGCACAGGGCCGGGACCAGCGGGGGTGGCGGCGGTCGTATACACTTCGACGGTCAAATTAGGTTCAGGTGGTACCTAGAGGTTGTGTCAAAAACACTAAGGGGGAGGAGAAAATATATAAACTTGCTATGGAGTGTTATGTAGTAAGAGTTTCATTACCTTTGCCTCTTGCCAAACCTTGGGTATTTATAGGTGGGATGAACCGTTGGATGTGAGACACGTGTATACATCTGACGGTATGAGGCGTCCGCTCATAGGCGTCAATCAGCTGCATCTGTAGAGTGGGCGGGCAGTTTGTTTCTCCCGTGTTGAGTTGACATAAAGTTGATAAGTCACATCAACTAGCCTCATGAAGACGTCAAATCAATTTAAACCTTAGGTGCAGAGAGGATCTTGGCAAAAATCTCTTTCTGAAATTGACGGCGAATCTTCTAACAGAGGTGCACTTCGCCTCGGCCTCAGGGGCGAGGGCGCTTTGGTCAGTTCAGCAAGATCACCTATGTCTCACAGTGTGTTATCAGGTCGTTCACATTGGTGAGATCACTTCAGAAACATTTCGAATGGGTGTCTATCAGGTCGGAATGTATGGTGGTGAGCATTTCGAGGCGATTCAGATAGGGGCGTAACAAATAATATTCAAAAAATCGTACAAATTAAAATTAGAAGAAATAGATACACCACTGGATTGGAACTAGGTACGAACTTTCATTTTGAATGAAAAATCGTTCAATAATTTGCAAAATGTCCTAATTTATTTTTCAATTAAATAGGCAATATATGTTAACAAAATGTCAATACTCAGTTTACAATCAAAATTAATTAAACAAACATTATTATATTAACAAAATTGAAATTATTTATGTGCTTATAGCTTATATCAATTTTATGTGTTTGTATGATTTCATTTTTTCGCAATTAATTTTTTATGAATGAAAAGTAAAATTTTTAAGTTTTATTGAAAGATTCCTCATGACACTAAGGCCAATTTTTCTACAAATTCATCCATCATTAATTGATCAAACTCTCAAATCAAGTGATTAGAGGGAAAAAAAGAAAAGAAAATCAAGAAGAGGGACAAAGCAAGCACCGATTAAAATGTTTGTACTTGCATTAAATCAGTAAAATTGAATATATATTATTTTGTTACATTATGTGTTAAAAATCAGGAAGTGCTGTGATGGTAAAGTGGACAATACCTTTAAGTAATGTAGTAGATTTGAATCACTTTTCTTGTATTTATTTTGGTAAAAATTGTTAAAATACAAAAATTATAAAAAAATATTGCTCTTTAAGAGTTTCGAACACAGGAACTCCAATTCAATAGTAGAAGGGTTAACCAACTGAACTACTAGGGATGTTTGTTGTTAATATGAATTATCAAATATATAATCTAACAATTCTATCTATTATGAGAAAAAAAAATTCTCCTCGATAAATCCAGCTAGGACGGCCAGCACCTAAATCCACCTCTGGTTGACACTACTATAAGATGGGAGTGACTGTTACCCTATAAACCTCTAAATTAACCTAAGGGAACGGGAGATGGCGAAATAGATTCGTTTCAATTTTTCCTTGTGATTTATCTTTCTAAAGTTAAGCAGATCAATTTAATAGTTTAACTCTACTTATAAGTAATTATTTTGAAATTACTTAAAAAGGACATTTATTTGAATATATGTACCGAGAAAGTGCTACTAGTTTTTTGGGCAAATTGCATTGGAGGTAACTAAACTTTAACCAATCTAGTATACGTTAATTTACAAGCAATCAGGTCAATCAATATAGATTTCTTCAATGAATCTGCTGATATATCTGTCAAAACTAATGTATGCCAAAATGCAAATCCATTTTCCCAGTATATATTTCTTGAGTTGTCAACCAGATTGAGCTAAACTACCGATCCATGTTTATTATAGCTATGCGCTAAGGGGCTGTTTTTAATTCTCCAATCAATAGAAAATAGGGGTGAACTACTGGAAATGCTATGTTTTTTGAAGATGACTCGATCTTATTTGTCAGAGACTTCACTTGGATGCCTCTTCTTTATATTGATATCTATGCGAAAAATATTATAAATTTTCCATTACATGTATAGGTATAAAAAGGATTAGCCGCGTACCAAATCCTAGCCCAGTCTTTTAGAGAGGTGCTAACAAGAGCAAGTAGCTCAGCTCGACTAGTTTGACAACTCTAGAAAGATCATTTTAGACCGACTTGAACACGACGAGGGAGTTAAAGCATGGTTTTTAACTGTTTATTATTTCGAAAGGGCTGAGCACAAGCCCAAATATCGGACTATTTGTATTTGATATTGGGCCGACTCGGCCTTCTCATGTGCAAGCTGCTTATGCGACTACATAAATCGTTTGCTGTAGCGCGAAAACTTAGGAACGCTGTAGGAGAAACTGGAGAGAAGTGCGAAACCCAATTTATTCAAATTTTCCATTTTGATTTTTCAGATTTCGACTGTAATTCCTTCGTCTTTATCCTCTTTGATTTTCTCTTCACTAAATTCCGATTTATAGTAGTGTACAAAAGTAATCAGTAAATCCCATGGATGAATCTGAATTTCGACGCTGTCTTCAGCTCTTTCCTGTCGTCCGATCTCGCGATTATCACGTAAGCCTCCCCAAACCCATGTTACTTGTATATGCTTTTTTTATCCATGTGTTTGCTTGCATATAGATGCATGAAATGGATCTTCATTTATTAATTTTGAGCAACCAAGATGGTTTGAGGATATTTTGATCTAAGGTTCTCGTTTTCTGTTTGTATTTTTTTTTTTTTTAAATTGTTCTTGTGGCTTATGTATGGAATTTTGCAAGTCATGTGTTAATCGTTTTGTTCTTTTGATGGTTAATTTGTGCGGAATTTGGCCATTTGGCCTAACTAAACAATGTACTTGATGAAATGACCTTTGATCAATAATAAAAACAAATAGAAAATGTAAAACAAAATCCCCCTTTAGTTGTTAATTTAATGCCTTCCAATTTTACTCATTTTATCCCATCATTTTTCCTTCAAATTAATCTTAAAACCCTATTTTTATCTGTTAAAAATAACATATTCTTCCCCCGGTTCTTCTTCTTCAATTTTAACTTCTCAAAATTACATTCACATATTTCTTCTCTTCAATCACATTTGAACAAGGATTTGATTAGCATACATTTACATTAAAAGAAAGAGGATAGATGTTCTTAGAAATTCCATATATGTTGTATTTTTATTATTAAAAATAGTATTAAATAGTATTTGGTTGGTATTGTTTGCGTATTTAGTGTGCTTTTTGTATTATCTATAACCATTAGATGTAATAACACTCCAATTGTTATTTATAGAACACCACTCCAACCGTTATTTGTAAAGTAAAACGATACTACAGTCGTTATCTATTGTAGTTTGATTTTTTCAACGAAATGACTCTAATAATGGACTCACTAACGTATATAACACAAAAAAATTAACTAGTCACAAAGAACGATTGAAATGACATAATTTTTATATTATTGAGATGGTGAAAATACAAGTTATTACAATTATATGTGTCGATTAAGTTAATAAACATATCTATTAATTTTTGTACATATCATGTACATATTACAATATAAATAAGTTCCATTTATTATTTTTCAGGGAAAGAATGGACTGTGACTACTTATACTTATATTTATGCACATAACAGCACAAGTGTCGTTTTTATGTCCAGTAACGACACTTGTATCGTTCTGAAATTTTCACCGTATATGTAGTTTAAATACCAATTTTAAGTATACCGTATATGTCGCTTACCGTATTTGCAGGTAGCTTACCGTATATGTAGGTTATCGTATTTGCACCTATTGTATTTGCAGGAAACTTATCGTATTTGTAGCTTACCGTATATGCTGTCTACCGTATTTGTAGAAAGCTCACCGTATTTGCACAAAATTTTCACAAACTATTTTTATTCCATTTCATATACAGTGAGTGATTTACACATATTTGCTAGATACCTATACGCAACTAACATACCGGATATGCACTTACATACACCAAAATGTAGAAATATCATATTTGCATATATTATCTAAATAAATACCGGTTGGACAACTACCAAATCGGATGTTATCAAATTAATTAATTTTCTTCAGATTTTTTTCTTAACATACAGATAATAAACTGTAAAATTATATGAAGCACATAAAACAAAATAAATTGGAAAATTTACGAAGTATAAGATTAAACTGTAAATATGTAAATCGTTAAATAAATAAATATGTGAATTGCAGAAAATAAATAAATCTTCAATTCAAGGCCTGTGCGAACACGGTTTCCTTAAAACAGATTCGTCCTCTCACCGTAAGTGCTTGAGGTTTAATCCGAGTGTCTATTTCTCAGGATACAATGGTAAAATCCGTAGAATCTGAGCACCACAAAAACTACTCCGGCAAATTGATTTAGCGTCTGAACAATATCACCACCACGACTTTGGACAATAATTGAGATTACGTAGACAAAAAAATTATGCAGTATGCAGACTATATTTGTGTGTGCAGACATAGTTTATTTTTTCTCCAGTATTTTCGAGTATGCTGGAATTGCCAGAAAAATTATGAGATTTAATATATAAAATAAATTTGCTATTTGCAGGGGTATAAGTAGCCATGAGCCTTTCGAGCCTCGATATTCGATAATTTGAATCCATTAAAGTCGCGAAATGGACATGCCTCTCACATAATTTGAGAGATACTCTTATTACTTTTGTTTTCCAACAAATGTGAATGATGACTTGTGATTTCACTAACACGGCATCTACAATCTATGCCAATTCTGCTGTTATTCACCACGTAATCAATAATTCTGACTCTCTTATATTAGGAGGCTGATCCTTCAGGTCGACGCGATGGAAATGAAACGAAATATAGGAGAAATCAATAGAACGACACAGGTGCTGTTAAGTCGATAATTTGCAAACACGAGCCTTCCGGAGCTCGATATTCGATAATTTGAACTCATTTAAGTCGTGAGATGGACATGCCGCTTACATAATTTGAGAGATACTCTCATTACTTTTGTTTTCCAACAAACGTGGATGGTGACTTGTGATTTCACCAACACGACATCTACAATTTATGCCAATTTTACCGTTATTCGTCATGTAATTAATAATTCTGACTTTTTTAAGTTAGGAGGTCCAATCCTTGAGGTCGATGCGATGGAAATGAAGCGAAATATAAGAAAATCCAACAGAACGACACAGGTACCGTCAAACGTCACTTGTGTCGTTCTGTCGATAAACACGAGTATGAGCAGCCACGAGCCTTTCGGGTCTTGATATTCCATAATTTGAACTCATTTAAGTCGCGAGATGGACATGTCGCTCACATAATTTGGGAGATACTCTCATTACTTTTGTTTTCCAATGAACGTGAATGGTGACTTGTGATTTCACCAACACGACATTTACAATCTATGTTAATTCTACCTTTATTCGTCACGTAATTAATAATTCTGACTTTCTTAAGTTAGGAGGTCCGATCCTTGAGGTCGACGCGATGAAAATGAAGCGAAATATAGGAAAATCCAATAGAACGACATAGGTACCGTCAAACGTCACTTGTGTCGTTCTGTCGATAAACACGAGTATGAGCAGCCATGAGCCTTCCGAGCCTTGATATTCCATAATTTGAACTCATTTAAGTCGCAAGATGGACATGTCGCTCACATAATTTGGGAGATATTCTCGTTACTTTTGTTTTTCAACGAACGTGGATGGTGACTTGTGATTTCATCAACGCGACATCTATAATCTATGCCAATTCTACCGTTATTCGTCACGTAATTAATAATTTTGACTTTCTTATGTTAGGAGGTTCGATCCTTCAGGTCGACGCGGTGAAAATGAAGCGAAATATAGGAGAAACCAATAGAACGACATAGTTGTCGTTAAACGTCACGTGTCGTTTTGTCGATAAACACGAGTATGAGCAGCCACGAGCTTTCCGGACTTCGATATTCGATAATTTGAACTCATTTAAGTCGCGAGATGGACGTGCCACTCACATAATTTGGGAGATATTCTCATTACTTTTATTTTCCAACGAATGTAGATGGTGACTTGTGATTTTACCAACGCGACATCTACAATCTATGTCAATTCTATCGTTATTCGTAACGTAATTAATAATTCTGATTTTCTTAAGTTAGGAGATCCGATTCTTGAAGTTGACGCGAAGGAAATGAAGCGAAATATCGGAAAATCCAACAGAACGACACAGGTGCCGTCAAACGTCACTTGTGTCGTTCTGTCGATAAACACGAGTATGAGCAGTCACGAGCCTTCCGAGCCTTGATATTCCATAATTTGAACTCATTTAAGTCGCGAGATGGACACGCCGCTCGTATAATTCGCAAGATACTCTCATTACTTTTGTTTTCCAATGAATGTAGATGATGACTTGTGATTTCACCAACATGACATTTACAATCTATGTCAATTCTGTCGTTATTCGCCACATAATTAATAATTCTTTCTTATGTTAGGAGGTTCAATCCTTTGGGTCGACGCGATGGAAATGAAACGAAATATAGGAGAAACCAACAGAATGACACAAGTGTCGTTCTGTCGATAAACACAAGTATGAGTAGCCACGAGCCTTTTGGGCCTCAATATTCAATAATTTGCACTCATTTAAGTCGCGAGATGGATATGCCGCTCATATAATTTGGGAGATATTCTCATTACTTTTGTTTTCCAACGAATGTGGATGGTGACTTGTGATTTCACCAACGCTACATCTACAATCTATGTCAATTCTACCGTTATTCTTCACGTAATTAATAATTCTGACTTTCTTAAGTTAGGAGGTCCGATCTTTGAGGTCGATGCGATAGAAATGAAGCGAAATATAGGAAAAATTAAAAGAACGACACAGGCGTCGTTAAACGTCACTAATGTCTTTCTATCGATAAACACGAGTATGAGCAGTCACGAGCTTTCCGGGCTTTGATATTCTATAATTTGAACTTATTTAAGTCACGAGATGGACATGCTGCTCACATAATTTGGGAGACACTCTCATTACTTTTGTTTTGCAACGAATGTGAATGGTGACTTGTGATTTCACCAACACGACATCTACAACCTATGTCAATTCTACCGTTATTTGTCACGTAATTAATAATTCTGACTTTTTTATGTTAGGAGGTCCGATCCTTCAGGTCGATGGAAATGAATCGAAATATAGGAGAAATCAACAGAACGACGCAGGTGCTATTAAACGTCACATGTGTCGTTTTGTCGATAAACACGAGTATGAGCAGCCACGAGCCTTCCGGACTTCGATATTCGATAATTTGAACTCATTTAAGTCGTGAAATGGACATGCCGCTCACATAATTTGGGAGATATTCTCATTACTTTTATTTTCCAACGAATGTGGATGGTGACTTGTGATTTCACCAACGCGACATCTACAATCTATGCCAATTCTACTGTTATTCGTCACGTAATTAATAATTCTGACTTTCTTAAGTTAAGAGTTTCAATCCTTGAGGTCAACACGATGGAAATGAAGCGAAATATAGAAAAACCAACAGAACGACACAGGTGCCGTTAAACGTCACTAGTGTCGTTCTGTCGATAAACACGAGTATGAGCAGCCACGAGCATTCCGGGCCTTGATATTCCGTAATTTAAACTCATTTAAGTCGCGAGATGGACATGCCGCTCACATAATTCAGGAGATACTCTCATTACTTTTGTTTTCCAATGAATGTAGATGGTGACTTGTGATTTCACCAACGCGACATCTACAATTTATGTCGATTCTGTCGTTATTCGCCACGTAATCAATAATTTCGACTTTCTTATGTTAGGAGGTCTGATTCTTCGAGTCGACATGATGGAAATGAAGAGAAATATAGGAGAAAACAAGAGAACGATACAGGTGTTGTTAATCGTCACTTGTGTCGTTTTGTCGATAAACACGAGTATGAGCAGCCACGAGTCTTCCGGACATTGATATTCGATAATTTGAACTCATGTGAATCGTGAGATGGACATGCTGCTCACATAATTTGAAAGATACTCATTGTTTGGACAACATGAAAAATGAGAACAACACTAGTGCTGTTATTGTTATGAAAACAACACAAGTATTGTTACTTATGTAAATACGATACGAATAATTGATAACTTGTATATTTAAAAATAAATTGTTATTAGATCAATGATATTTAACTTCTGAACATCATTTCTATATTTTCTAGATAAAATACTAAAAACAGTACCAGTGATGTTTTGTTATAATAAAAAATAAATATCTGTCATTATGGTTTTATCGATTCAAGGATATATTAAAATAATATGAAAATAGATACCATATTTAAATTATCAAAATAACCACAATATATTATCAATAAGGGACAAATCATAACAGATAACTGTTGTACTATCGTTTTACATGGAGAATAACGACTGTAGTGTCGTTCTACACTACAGATAACGATTGAAGTGTCATTATCGTTCAATAATTGCGGAGGATACAAATATACACCAAATGAAAAAATAAAATCAATTAAAATATCATTTTATACTATATTCAACAATAAAAGTACCAATGTAAATGAGATTTCTAAAAATACATTTCTTTTTTTTTTTAAATATAGTAGAGATTTCAATGTAGATAATATAGATATCAAAACTCTTGTTCAAATGCTCACAATATTGGAGAAGATAGAAGAAGAATACAATGAATAACAAGATTTTAGGGAAGAAAACACGTTGATGTGTTTTGTAGATGAATTGAGGGATTTAATTGGATTGAAAGGGTATTTGAGTATTTTCCATGGTGAGGGCATTTTAGATATTTGATATTATTAATTTATCGTATTTTGTAAGTGAAGGTCATTTGACCCAAAAACATTAAAGGAAGGTTATTTTATCAACATCATTGTTTGACTAAGCTTTTTTATCAAATCCCACTTAATTTTTTGGTTCAGCAACTTTGTTTCTTGATGGCATTATTATTTCTTTTAAACTCAAGCAAGTGTTAAAATGAATTGTATATGCATGGTGCTCGGTGACATTGCTATTTGTTTTCCTACTTAAGTTAAATCATGATATCTTTTTCTATTCATCATTATGATTGGTTTTGCTTGAGTGGTAATTTATTGCTATTGCATATGTAATAAGTGCCCAATTAGTTGGGGAAAATTCCCATGTAATAATATGCAGTGGAGAGTTTTCCCTTCTTTGTGTGATGAAAATTGGATTACAACAAAGCCAAAAATAACAAAATATTTGAAAACAAATGAAACGAGGAAGAAATCTATTTTTACTTTCAAAACCCTCCAATGCAAAGGGAAAATCCAGGGGACTGTAACCCACATTAAACTTCCACTATAACTCAATTAATGGGGTTTCAATACTCTCTCTACAATAGACTAGAGGCTTTATGAAACGTGCAGAACAATGTTTTCTTAGCTAACCACAAGTACTTACTCTATTCTATTTCTGCTTTTTGCAGAGTTAACTGCTAGTAATTTTTCTGTATAACTCTCGTGTTTGAGGCTTGTACAGTTCTTCTGAAATTTTCCCAACAATTTTCATACAATTTGGTTGATATGTGGTTCAGAGCAACTTTGGCAGCTATCTTTGAAATTTGTACTGGAAATTGAATATTTCATGTAGGGACCAACTTTGTTTTTATTGATTCACCGTTCATAGCTGCAGCTGCAGCTCTTTTGGTCTCCACATAGGGTGAACCCTCGCACAATTTTGTGTATAATTTGGTTTTAAATTAATTTTTTTTTCAAAAAAAATAAAATTTGAAAAGTCTTAGGTTGTCAAATAATTGCATTAAATGATGAAGTGAATTGTCATGAAAAGCTAACTTTGTTATTTTGTATTTCTTTTCAAGATAGATAGGGACATATATGGATCTTTTGGCTGCCAAGATTCTTGTAGTGCTTACAGACTCGTCTATGCATGAAAAATCTTGCGTTAAGATGAGGTGGTTCAATATAAACAATTGCCTATCTATAATATTTAATAAATAATGATGTACTAAAATAGGAGGATGTCGGAGATCATTTAGGAAAACATTGTAGACCCCTTTGAGAAATCAAAACTATTTTTGTAGTCTGTTCTTTTAGCAGTTATTTCGTGTTTTTGCTCATAGCATATCGTAATTTCTATATTTTCAGTAGGAAATATCATTTTTTGTGTGTATGGTCGAACTTTTTACGGTTTTTTTTTTAAGATAACTAGAAAGCAACATTCACTTTATAGTTCTAAGTGCTTGTCTATTTTTATGTGCTCTACTCTAAACCATCCATTCTCAAATATTTTATTTAAATCAATAAAAATTAGTGAAACATGTTTGGGTTGTTTATTCAGAATGCTTTGGTTTGTGAGGCGTGCCCCAATGATTGGATAATGCTCTTACCCTTTATTGTCATTGTAATTGCCTTTTGGGATTGGAATGTTAACTTTCATGTTTTTATTTTAGATGGATTTGGATGGTTCGAGGCAATCAACTTCTCTGTCTGCACAAACTGAGGTACATCATAATTAATAGGAATCTTCTGAGTTCGAGTATCCTGCATTTTAACTTAATAAAATTTACTCAGGTGGAGTGGGAAGATGCATGGGATGGTGATAATGATAGAGGTACACAGGCAATTCAATTTTGACCTTTTGTCATTTTGATCGTGAGCATTTGAAAGCAATCAACAAAATAGTTAAGATGATAGTTTAATACTCATGTCTTTTATTTTATGAATGTGTAGGATGTCTCAGAAGAAATATGCTTCTGAAGATTGTCCTTATCAAGGAACTTAATCTGCAAATATACTGTGAAGCTAATCTTTCTTGATATAACTGGGAGATTTAATATTAACTATATTATTTAATTATTTGACACCTTATGTTTTCTCTTTCATCTCGCTTCTTTTCAGAACTCACTTATTCAATGCTATTCTTTCGCTAACTCGCTTAAACTACAGCAATGACTAAAAGTGGATGGAGTGAACTATTCTGATGCTTTTCTCCATTTATATAAGTTGTTTCTTGGAACCAATATAAACTGGAAAAAGGATGTTGGGACCACATAAATTTTTTATGCACTAGCAATTTCAATGCTGTACAATTGTATTTTTCTTCGTTATAATGAAATCCATATTTTACATTAATGCATGTGACAGAAGCATTTTGGGACAAACTAAAGTTGGCTGCCACAGAGAAGGTATGCTTTCTTCTTTTAGAATTTTGAGATCTTTTCTTCATATTATTAAATGATTCAAAGTTCTTCACTAGCTTGTTTATTAGGATCTGATGAGCCGTCTTTATATATTTAAGATTTAGCCCCTGTTTGACATAATATATATATATATATATATATATATATTTTTTTTTTTTTTTTTTTTTTTTTTTTTTTTTTGGGGAAAGAATGAGTTTTTGAATAATAAATTTTGGGAGAATGTGTGGTTAGAAAGAAAGGAAAAGTTTTGAGTTTACGTGAAGAATTTTTTATTGTGAGAATGTGTGGTTGAAAATGAGTATGAGAAAAAAGAATAAGAAAGAATAGTTGTCAAACAAGGGCTTAATGTTCTATATTATGAAGCAGATTTTAGTATTATGGTTATATGTCACTCTCTCGCTCCATTTTTTTTTTTTTTTTTTTTTGGGGGGGTTCATATAGCAGATTCCATCCATTGTTCAATTTTCTCTCATCTTCATTGAAATAAATGCTTGCTTTTCTGGTTTCTAAAAATTCCATTTACTTCATTGTTTCCAGTATGCTGACGTACCCATTTCTCATCTGACTTACTAGATAGCTGTCCAAAGATTTCAATTATGAGCATGCTTGGCTAATCTTAAAAAGCTTACTGACAAGTAAATAAGTATACAATATTTTTTATTTATTGGTTAAATTTGGATGCAAGCAAGTTGATTATATTGACCGAGTTACTTTCAAAATAAGTAACTTTTTTTACTTATTAATGTTGTTCTTTACTCTCTAGTAAGCTATAACTGGTTGCCGCATCTATCAACATGAAGTTTTTAGGTGGTTTTCGTTTGATATGCGTGTTATGGTAAATCAACTGTTTACCGCTTCTTGCAATGGGAAATGTCAATAATTTATTTAGCGTTCCCTTGTTGCTTTCAGATGGGTCCAGCTGAAGCAGAAAGATTTTGCAAGGCATTTCAACGGGTTTATAATAAACTTGTAAGTATATTAAATGGATACGTTTCTTTGCTCTGCAAGTAACCATTATAACGCATTTCTTTTTCTTTAATTCGTTCGTTTCATTATCCGTCTCTTCTTAATATGATCCAGGTTTATGAAGAACTGACGCTAGATGCTGCTCGGAAGTTCGTAAACTCTTCAGGATCTTCTGGAAAATAGCTGTTGACGACCTGTGCCTATACGTTTATGTATGTAGCACCGTAACTTGTTATGGATGATGAAATAGTAATTTGAGTTAACAGATGTCTTCTCTTTGAATGATCAGTGTTTATTGGTGGTTTTTTTCCCCAGTAAAAAAGAATTTTATATTTGTTTTTATACACTATATTTTTCTTTTGTTTTTTTAATACGCTTTTGCTTTCCTGCACTGTATTTTGTGCTCGGATTGAGGATAAATTAAGGGAATGGTGATTCAAGGTAACTAGAAAATGTTCTCTAGGGCCACTATATCTCTTTGGCTATGAGCTATTTGTAGAAGAGGTGTTGAGAGCTTCCTTAGGTTTAAGGAATGGGAAAAATTCATAACTTTGCGCTCGAGGGCCAATCCCTGTCCGGCCTGAGGAAATCTTTGCACGCCTCCGTTACCTTTTGGAAGGCCTACGCCCTATAGAAATTGTCTACCTGAGATTGTCCCTTGGTCCGTAGGTCCTGACACAAGGTTTGTATTGTTTACATCAATTCAATTTTCAAGTCTTAAGTTTAAAAGTGCAAAAATCAAGTATTTATTTACTAATTAAAAATATTTTATTAATTAAATGTAATAAGGTCACAATTATAAAATTAATAGTCATAGATACAAAATTTTAGGTCACAATTTATTTATTTGTCACATATTATTGAATTAATTAATCACATATTATTTGGAGATGAAAAATAATTTTTTTTATAAATCATAGATTATTTTGATGGTCACTGATTTAAAAATTTATAGGTCATAATTTATTTCGGTTGTCACATATCTAAAAATTTATTGGTTCCATATTTTCAAATTTGTTGATGATAGTTAAATATTTGATCACGGATGGTCACATAAGTCAAATAGTGGTCACAGATCATCGCCACTAATCCTATTACATTGCCACTGCCATCACGACCACTTGCTACCACCCTCACCCGGTTACCATTGCCAAAGTCACATAGTCACATATAATTAAATAGTTGGTCACAGACCACCACCACCACCCCTATGGCACTGTCATTGACGTCACAGGCACTTGCAATCACCCTCACCTTGTTATTGATGCCAACACCAACAAAAACAAAAATCAAGGCAACCACAACCAACCACCACGACCTCCGTCACCAGAGACCACCACGACTGCCACCACCACACACATCAACAAATACCCAATTTGATGGAAAACCACCATGATCGCCACCACCAAAAACACATAACCAACGTCTCCATTGTCAACGCTACTACCGCCATAAACCACACGATATCACCCACCACCATCCAAACACTATCATCGCCACCACCATCCAAATTTGAACACACCACGTTTCGTCGCTACAGCCACCACCAAAAGATCAATATTCGCACCATTCAGACACCGACAGATCAATATTCACATGATGGCGATCTAGAAGCCACCACAGACCACCGCCAGATCCAACAAGCCACCACCGCCTCAAGTTCCCACAAAGAAAAATCTCAAAAATTCGTCGTCGAGCAACATCGCAAACACAGTGCAGTCGCCAGCAAAAACCAACCCAATCGTCAGATCCACCACCTCTGTCGCCACCGCCTCAAATTCCCACAAAAAAAATCTTCAAAATCAGTTGTTGAGCAATGTCGATCTCAAAGCGCTGACAGTAATGGTGATGTTGTCGCCGGATGGTCGTGGTTAGCGTCGCCGCTGGATGGTTGTTCTGGTGCCACTTTCTATTTCATAACCAATATAAACACTGGTGCCTGGTAATGAAGATGGGGGGAGAGAGAGAGAGAGAGAGAGGGTGAATTGAAATGGTAAGGGTTGGAATTAGGGGAGATATTTAATTATCATATTCATCCTGGATTTTTGAATAACAAAACTTTATACTAGATTTTTGCACTGTAAAGCTAAAACACCGAGGACGGTGCAATTTCCTCTTAAGGAAAATATATCTCGCGATCTAAAGTGTCTTTCTCATAATATAATCGAGCCCAAAACTAAATGAAAATTTCCCTCCCTTGCAAACCTTCAAACGATCTTGTTTTTCATCAAATCTCTTATTTTTTTATCATTTTGGAAACCCTCTGTTGCGGAAGCTCTCTCAAAAGGATCTTCAAACGGTGGTTTTCCAGGCTCAGTCCAACGTACCTTTCTCTACCAACAACCAATCCAAAACGGCTCCAAACCACAACCAATTGATTCACCTTGGTTGCTATACAATCTTACCCACGTAGGACAAGAAGACACCACAAAGGTATACTATGAAAGAACTACCAATTGCACACGTTATACAAGCGTTTTGGACACTTTTGGACACCTTTTTCTCACACAAAAGGGGGGCAGTCGGGATTCACTAGTTTCTTCTCTCAAAATCACACAATCATCATATCAAAGAGGCTAAGGTTATATTCATATATATACTCTAGGGTTAGGCTTTAAGTTGGGCCATTAAAGGGGTAAACGGGCCAAGATTCAAGCCATCCATAAGGAATACAATTGGGCCGGGTGTAGCTCATGGACTTGGTTGTTGGACTTATTTCATTCATCGGCCTATGCCTATAAAATAATATTAACCCACGTTAACATCATAGCCCGGGATTTATTGGGTATCAAAAACCCAACAAATCTCCACTTTGATGCCCAATAAATCTGCAAGCAATCAAAACACACAGTTAACACTTGCATAATCAAGGTAGCCAATAAAATTGGATCACAGACCTTACCTCGTGTTTCCAACTTGAAACACATACCATACCTGCTCCATGTACTCACTGGGGCTAAGGTCAAAAACACCCAAGTAGAAGCAAATATTTAACAGTAAACAATCAAGAGCAAATACACATGCGATGACGATATACTATAGGATAACACACACAGATCTTTTCAGAAACATGTTCACATAGAACCATAGATTAATACCAAGTCAATCAAACCACGGTCAACCACATATGCAACACATGCATAAATGACCCTAAAAAAAGATCTCACCACACTTATCCTATTCCATTCCGTGTTGCTCACACCTCAAGAACACATATCTCCTCTCATCGCCCACCACGCTCACTAGACAAATCACTCAACTCATGTCTAACTGGTGAGTCACAATAGATCCTAAGTCCACGGGATAATCCTCTATCTCCACATCACTTCTCCCAACCTACGTGGATAATGGGTCTCCACCTAACAGAAGTGATAGAAGTGCCTCTCTCACACTCCACCTACTCAGGGTCTCTTTCCAGATAAAGGATCCTAGACATTTGATCACATCTCCACTCGTGATCCAAATGTTACACTCTACATCCCTCGGTACAAACCACCATATACCCTTAGGCATCTATACTCTACCTCACCAAAAGACACACAACACACTGCTAATGCATCCTGACTCACTATGCATGCAAGCAATTACACAAAGTAATCATAATGTTTCAAATTCATGCAAATGCACATATCAAACACATTGAAATGTAGTAGATAATCATGCAACAAAATTTAGACAATCACACACATGCAGAAAGGATCACACAAAAATGCATATGCAGTGACTAGGTTTACACTCAATAAACCTCACTGGGGTCATAACTCGACCCCTCAACCAAATTCGTCTCACC
>NW_019245593.1:0-1495 GCF_002742605.1 Olea europaea var. sylvestris
TACTATGTCATCTACATACACTTCAACAAACTTGCCTATCATATCATGAAAGATTAAATCCATTGCCCTTTGATAAGTTGCCCCTGCATTTTTTAGGTCGAAAGGCATAATCACCCATTGAAAACATCCTAGAGACCCAGGGCATCTAAAGGCAGTCTTGTATATGTCTTCTTCAACTATATAAATTTGATTGTATCCTGAATACCCATCCATGAAAGAATACATGACATGTCCGGCAGTCGAATCTACTAAAGAATCCACCGTGGGCATTGGATACTCATCTTTGGGCGTAACTATGTTTAAATTCCTAAAGTCTATACACACCCTTAGTTTACCATTCTTTTTTAGTACTGGCACGATATTGGACGACCATTCGACATATCTGGATGTTCTAATAAAACCTGCTTTCAATAATCGCTCTATCTGTTTCTTGATTTCAGGGAGTACATTAAGAGCAAAACGTCTAGGAGGCTGCCTATGAGGTTTAAAATTAGGCTTAGTTGGTAACCTATGTTCCACTAAGTCTCTATCTAAACCAGGCATTTTTTATATTCCCAAGCAAAACAATCTTTATACTCCTTTAGCAAAGCGATTAATTTATTACTAACCTCTTGATCTAGCATCTGGCTGATGAATGTTGGACGATCTTCTCCTTCATTGCCAATGTTTACTTTGATCAGAGGGTCTTGTGCTTGAGCGTATCCAGGTTTGACAATCCGCATTACTTCGTCGTCCAGTTCTCTTGTAAGTATTTCTTCTTCTAAACAGTCCACCTTGTTGACATCTCTGCCAATGCTTTGTTCTAACTCGAATACTGCCAACTAATCCTTCAACGCTTTTAGGGTTGTCTCTTCTTTCGCCTTGTTATTGCATTCCTTATTGAAAGCCATCAGTCTAGCTTTGAAGGCCTGAATATCGGTCATTTGCTTTTGTAACTTAGAATCCATTCAAGACTCATTGATTATTCTTTTGCCAATTACTGGCTCTTCTAGGGCCACTATATTTGGCCTCATCTGTCTGAACATTTCAGTGAGTGCGTCCACTAAAAATGGCTCTTCGCTTTGCGCAGCAACTTAAGTTTCTTTCCCATCTTGTACCACCCTGACAGGTCCATAGTTTCCTTCGTACATGAACTTCTCCACCGAGTTTGCTTCTGCGACAAAAGGCCTATGATTGGCATGTACCACCTCTGCTTCGCCTTTGTTATTCCAAAAGATCAGGCATTGATGGAGTGATGAGGGTATACAGTGACTTTCGTGTATCCAATCTCTTCCTAGTAGCACATTGTAATTAGTAGAACCATCTATTACAAAGAAGACAGTGGTCCTAGTAGTCGTCCCTATAGTTATGTTCAATGGCATAACTTCCTTAGCTGAAGTTGCTCCTACATTGAAGCTCGTGAGGATGACTTTTGTAGGAATCATGTTACCCTCTGTCTTTGCAAACTTCCTCATCATTCTAGATGGAATGGTGTTTATAGCTGCTCCATTGTCGA
>NW_019245594.1:0-1495 GCF_002742605.1 Olea europaea var. sylvestris
ATCGGACTCGGGGCAGAAACTCGAGATCACGGGATTTTAGCCGAATTCCTTCGTTTGGGCCTCTGAATAATTAATTTTCTTGTCAATTATGTCAGGTTCAAGAAGTACACGACAGAAAATTAACAAAGTAAAATCGCACCAGTGGCAATTTTGTCATTTGTCGCGGTGGTGTCGGAATGGGCCGAAATTTGGCAGGTTGATTGGAAACGGCCCGCGAAATTGAACTCGGGGCACAGACCCGGGATCACGAAATTTGAGCCAAATTCTATCGTTTGGGCCTTCGAATAATTAATCTCAATATTAATTATGTCAGGTTGAAGAAGTGCTGGACAGAAAATTAACAAAGCAAAACGAGACCAAGGGCAATTTTGTCATTTTTCTCGACGGTGTCGGAATGGGCCGAAATTTGGCAGGTTGATTGGAAACGGCCAGCGAAATTGGAATCGGGGCGCAGACCCAGGATCACGAGATTTTATCTAAATTCCTTCTTTTGGGCCTCCGAATAATTAGTTTTCTTATTAATTATGTCAGGTTGAAGAGGTACTGGACAGAAAATTAATAAAGCAAAACCACACTAGGGGTAATTTTGCCATTTGTCGCGACGGTGTTGGATTGGCCCTAAATTTGGCAGGTTGATTGGAAACGGCCCCCGAAATTGGACTCGTGGCACGGACCCGGGATCATGGGATTTTAGCCAAATTCCTTCGTTTGGGCCTCAGAATAACTAATTTTCTTATTAATTATGTCAGGTTGAAGAAGTGCTAGACAGAAAATTAACGAAGTAAAATCGAACCATGGGCAATTTTGTCATTTGTTGCGACGTTGTCGGAATTGGCCAAAATTTTGTAGGTTGATTGGAAATGGCCCGAGAAATTGGACTCGGGGCACCGACCCGGGATTACGGGATTTTAGCCAAATTCCTTCGTTTGGGCCTCCGAATAATTAATTTTCTTATTAATTATGTCAGGTTGAAGAAGTGCAGGATAGAAAATTAACAAAGCAAAACTACACCAGGAGCAATTTTGTCATTTACCGCGACAGTGTCGGTATGGGCCGAGATTTAGCAGGTTGATTGGAAATGGCCCGCGAAATTGGACTCGTGGCATAGACTCAGGATCACGGGATTTTAGCTAAGTTCATTCGTTTTGGCCTCCGAATAATTAATTTCCGCATTAATTATGTTAGGTTGAAGAAGTGCTGGACAGAAAATTAATAAGGAAAACGCACCAATTTTGTCATTTGTCGCGATGGCGTCGAAGTGGGCCAAAATTTGGCATGTTGATTGGAAACGGCCCGCGAAATTGGACTCGGGGCACAAACCCGGGATCACGGAATTTTATCAAATTCCTTCGTTTGGGACTCCGAATAATTAATTTCCTTATTAATTATGTCCGGTTGAAGAAGTGCTAGATAGAAAATTAACAAAGCAAAACTGCACCAGGGGCAATTTTGTCATTTGTCGCGACGGTGTCGGAATGGGCCGAAATTTGGCAGG
>NW_019245595.1:0-1495 GCF_002742605.1 Olea europaea var. sylvestris
TAAGATGTGAAAAATTGATGAGAAAAATGATGAGATTAAAAAAATTAAAAAATGTGTAAAATTATATATTTGCTTAAAGTCAGGGGGAGAAAAGAAAATTATACATACAAAATGAGCTTCCTTTACAGGTTGTAAATGCTTTTATTGGTTTGACTTTCATAAGTAGAGGGATAAACTCATTGATAGTAATAGATAGTATGCCATTTCTCACAAAATTAAGGTTTGGAGTCCTGCTTACAAAATATTAATGATACTTTATACACATGGGTCACTTATACAATTTACTCCATTTTAACTTGGATTGGGTATGTGGGAAGGTTTACTGTTTATTGGTTATGCTTGTGCATGCTATCAACTACATCTTTGAGCTATTATGTATTGTTATTCAATTGTAATTGATCAAGTGCTCTTAGTCATTTGTGACAAAAATGGGGGATAGAATTAGGGGAGATAAATATACTGCATTCCATTATGGAGAGATTGCAGTTAGAATTTTGTATTTTGATTATGAATTTTGGCAAGATGATTGTAAGGGGGAGAGAAAATTGTATTTCATTCATAGCATTCCATATCATAATGCATAGTTCCTTTGATTTTGATGTTTTGTAATATTAATGTTTTAGTTAGTGTTTTGATTAACATTTGTATTACTTTTTCAATCTAGTTAGCATATTTATGATAATGTATTTCAATTGTTATATTTCTTGTATCATTATACTTGGTATTTGAGTTGTTGAATTCAAGAAACAGGTTTAACAAGGAATGCAAGAGACGGATGTTTAGTTCGGGTTTGGGTAGATTAGTTTGATTTTACTTTCTTGACTTATATTATATAGTTTTGTCACAGAATGTCAAAAGGAAAGTTTGTTAGGATTTTATTGTATTGGCAATTTTTTAGACAAAAAGATTAGAATAGAGGTTGTAAAAGTCAATGAGTACACTGCAATATTGTATGGATGAATTAGGTAAGTTAGGGTTCAAATTGGAACAAGGAAGAAAAAGAGCCACCGAATTTTTGCTAGCCTATCGTCCATTTGATGCTCGAGCTGTAAAAACAGTAACTCTATCGCTCGTCTGTTGCTGAGCTCTCACTCGAGCGACGGTATTACGCGCAAAACCCTAGTTTGCATTTGTCGAGAGTTTTAACCGACCCATGATACCTAAATACCTTCTACTATATACCATTGCCCTAATACGAAATTGGGTGTGGTTGTTCATTGATTCATAGCACATTCAAGCTATTGAGTAATCCATTGTTTCTTGAGTTTATACAACCACACTTTGGGAAAACATTAAATCCATAGAATTTAAAACACCCCCTTCCTACACACAAACAAGAAGGAACTTTCTCAAGATATTCAAAAATTGTTAAAGAGTTGAGGGAAATTCGACTAGAAGCTCATGAAGAGCACAAGAATGAGACGTTCTTCGTGATTCACAAGAGATAGACAATTGCAGAAGATCAGGAATAGGTGGAGTGAAGCACATTCCAGCG
>NW_019245596.1:0-1495 GCF_002742605.1 Olea europaea var. sylvestris
ACCCGGCGCGATTTTCGTTCCCGATCAACCTGTCAAATTTGAGCCCATTCCGACACAGTCGAGAAAAATAACGAAATTGCCCCTGACGGGATTTTTCTTTCCGATCAACAAGTCAAATTTCATCCAATTCCGACACAGTCGAGAAGAATGACGAAATTGCCCCCGGTGCGGTTTTTGTTTCCGATCAACAAGTGAAATTTTTACCAATTCCGACACAGTCAAGAAAAATGATGAAATTGCCCCCGGCGCAGTTTTTGTTTCCGATCGACCAGTTAAATTTTAGCCAATTCCGATACAGTCGCGAAAAATGACGAAATTGCCCACGGCGCGATTTTTATTTCAGATCAAACTGCCAAATTTCAGCCAATTCCGACACAGTCGAAAAAAATGACGAAATTGCCCCCCAGGCGATTTTTGTTTCCTATCAACAAGTCAAATTTTAGCCAATTCAGACACACTCGCGAAAAATGACGAAATTACACCCGGCTTGATTTTTGTTCCCAATAAACTGTCAAATTTGAGCCCATTCCGATACAGTGGAGGAAAATGACGAAATTGCCGCCGGCGCGATTTTTATTTCCGATCAAACTGCCAAATTTCAGCCGATTCCGACACAGTCGAGAAGAATGACGAAGTGGCCCTTGGCGCGATTTTTGTTTCCGATCAAACTGTCAAATTTGAGCCCATTCCGATGCAGTCGAGAAAAATGAAGAAATTGCCCCAGGGGCGATTTTTATTTCAGATAAAACTGCCAAATTTCAGCCAATTCCGACACAGTCGGGAAAAATGACGAAATTGCCCCCGGCGCGGTTTTTGTTTCCGATCAACCTGTCAAATTCTAGCCCATTCTGACACAGTCGAGAAAAATGACATAATTGCCCCCGGCGCGGTTTTTGTTCCCGATCAACCTGTCAAGTTTGAGCCCATTCCGACACAGTCGAGAAAAATGACGAAATTCCCCCCGGCGCGATTTTTATTTCAGATCAAACGGCCAAATTTCAGCCAATTCCGACACTGTCGAGAAAAATGACGAAATTGCCCCCGGGCGATTTTTATTTCAGATCAAACGGCCAAATTTCAGCCAATTCCGACACTGTCGAGAAAAATGACGAAATTGCCCCCGGGCGATTTTTATTTCAGATCAAACGGCCAAATTTCAGCCAATTCCGACACTGTCGAGAAAAATGACGAAATTGCCCCCGGGCGATTTTTATTTCAGATCAAACGGCCAAATTTCAGCCAATTCCGACACTGTCGAGAAAAATGACGAAATTGCCCCCGGCGCGGTTTTTGTTCCCGATAAACTTGTCAAATTTAAGCCCATTCCGACACAGTCGAGAAAAATGACATAATTGCCCCCGGCGCGGTTTTTGTTTCCGATCAACCAGTTAAATTTTAGCCAATTCCGATAAAGTCGCGAAAAATGACGAAATTTCCTCCGGCGCGATTTTTATTTCAGATCAAACTGCCAAATTTCAGCCAATTCCGACACAGT
>NW_019245597.1:0-1495 GCF_002742605.1 Olea europaea var. sylvestris
CCCGGTGCGATTTTTGTTTCCGATCAACCTGTCAAATTTTAGCCCATTCTGACACAGTCGCGAAAAATGACGAAATTGCCCCCTATGCCGTTTTTGTTTCCGATCAACCTGTCAAATTTTAGCAAATTCCGACACAATTGCGAAAAATGACGAAATTCACCCGACACGACTTTTGTTCCCGATCAACCTGTCAAATTTGAGTCCATTCCGACAAAGTTGCGAGAAATGACGAAATTGACTCCGGCGCGATTTTTGCTTCCGATCAACCTCTCAAATTTTAGCCCATTCCGACACAGTCGCGAAAAATGACGAAATTGCCCCGGCGCGATTTTTATTTTCGATAAACCAGTCAAATTTTAGCCCATTCCGACATCGTCCCGAAAAATGATGAAATTACCTCCGGAGCGATTTTTATTTCCGATCAACCTGCCAAATTTTAGCCCATTCCGACATAGTCGAGAAAAATGACGAAATTGCCCCCGGCGCGATTTTTGTTTCCGATCAGCTTGTCAAATTTTAACCCATTCCGACACAGTCGCGAAAAATGACGTAATTGACCCCGGCGCGATTTTTGTTTCCGATCAGCTTGTCAAATTTTAACCCATTCCGACACAGTCGCGAAAAATGACGTAATTGACCCCGGCGCGATTTTTGTTTCCGATCAACCTGTCAAATTTTAGCCCATTCCGACGTAGTAGAGAAAAATGACGAAATTGCCTCCGGCGCGATTTTTATTTCCGATCAACCTGCCAAATTTTAGCCCATTCCGACGTAGTAGAGAAAAATGACGAAATTGCCCCCGACTCGGTTTTTGTTTCCGATCCACCTGTCAAATTTTAGCAAATTCCGACACAGTTGCGAAAAATGACGAAATTCCCCCGACACGACTTTTGTTCCCGATCAACCTGTCAAATTTAACCCATTCCGACACAGTCGGGAAAAATGACGAAATTGGCCCCGGCGCGGTTTTTGTTTCCGATCAGCTTGTCAAATTTTAACCCATTCCGACACCGTCGCGAAAAATGACGAAATTGCCTCCGGCGCGACTTTTATTTCCGATCAACCTGCCAAATCTTAGCCCATTCCGACGTAGTAGAGAAAAATGACGAAATTGCCTCCGGCGCGACTTTTATTTCCGATCAACCTGCCAAATCTTAGCCCATTCCGACGTAGTAGAGAAAAATGACGAAATTGCCTCCGGCGCGACTTTTATTTCCGATCAACCTGCCAAATCTTAGCCCATTCCGACGTAGTAGAGAAAAATGACGAAATTGCCTCCGGCGCGACTTTTATTTCCGATCAACCTGCCAAATCTTAGCCAATTCCGACATAGTTGCGAAAAATGACGAAATGCACCCGGTACGATTTTTGTTCCCAATCAACCTGTCAAATTTGAGCCCATTCCGACACATTCGCGAAAAATGATGAAATTGACCCCGGTGCGACTTTTGTTTCCGATCAACCTGTCAAATTTTAACACATTCCGACACAGTCG
>NW_019245598.1:0-1495 GCF_002742605.1 Olea europaea var. sylvestris
TTCCACTAAAACGTATGCACTTGTTACTAAACTACTGGTTAAGCTAAGTAAAGTAAGTAGCATTCTGGTCCACTCGGGGTGGGATGTTACAGCGTGGTATCAGAGCAAGGTTTAGCCAGTTCTGTAGACTAAGTATGTTTTTTTTAAAAACAAAAGGAAAATGAAGAGTTTGAGGTATTCCATGGCATCGTGCATCCATCCATCAATCTCATCCTATGGCCCAGGTATGTTCATTTTTAAAGTTAATGATTATGTTCATGTTATGATGCTTAGATATGATTTAGAGATGTGTTATTTAAAGATATGTAATGGACTTGGGCAAAAGTTAAGGGCTTAAAGGGAATTGCATGATATGAAAGTTTAAATATTTGCATGTTTTCTTTAAGCAAAGAAAAAGTATGATGTATGTGAAAATGCAACAGATATGGTTCTTAGAATGGCTATGGCATATAGAGAAGCATTGAACCGTAGAATTGCTATTTATTCCTATGAAAACTATGTAACTGATCCGACCCGATCGCTTAGCGAACATGTGTATGACATCTATGAGAGATGCATGACAGCGATTAATGCTGGTATGGAGATCACGCATATTGAGGCCATAAATAACCTCATACAATCCTTCCCACCTCAATGGGGAGATATGGGAGTCACGGTTAGGGATGAAATGTTAGAAGGCAACCCAAACCTGTTCAAGTTTGAGAGGTATTGCCATGTCCTAATTGATTTATGGGATGATGTAATCCATGAGGAGTCTGAACCTTTGGCTGAGGAAGAAGATCCTGAAGAAGCCAAGGATGATTTAGAAAATGATCCTGAGCCTAAGCCACAGGTTGAGATGGACATAGAGTCTGGACCTGAGGCGGAAGACTCTTCCGAAGATGAAGCTCCACCAAAGAAGATCCGTAGAACTTATAGGGATTAGATTTATTGCGCCATGTTCTAAGTGTGGAAGGACACATCGTGGCGAGTGCTTACAAGGGAAAAATGTCTGTTTCTGATGTGGCAAGCCAGGACATATCATTAGGGATTGGCCCACACATACCCAGAAGAAGGATGATAACAGCGACCAGAACCAGAAAGGGAAAGAACGAGTTTTTGCTCCTAAATCCTCGAGCGTCATAGTAGGTACTTTATTGATAGCTAATACGCCTGCTTATGTATTTTTTGATTTAGGAGCCACACACTCCTTTGCTTCAACAACTTTTATGGCTAAATCTAGTATTACCTGTGATAAGTCAGAAGGTACATTAGAAGTTAATATTCCTTCGGGCAACCCTTTGAATACTGATAGAATAGCCAAGTTAGTAAGTATCGAAGTTGAGGGAAAACCAATGGACGCAAACCTATACATGATAAAAATGAAGGATTTTGATGTAATACTAGGCATGGATTGGTTAGGTTGTAATTATGCCACCATCCGATGTAAGGAAGTGGAAGTATCATTTCAGAAACCAGGAGAAGAACCATTTTCGTTCCTTGGAATGAAGACAAA